>NC_134404.1:259741968-259861968 GCF_038048845.1 Mixophyes fleayi
TTTATTATTTAGATAATTTCCAGACAGGCACATTCTTGTTACTAAAATGTATATCTAGTTTCTATATAGACATCTTCAGCTTTTTACCGAAAAAGCACTCACAAAAACCTGTGAGATTGGAGATGTGAGAACCAAAGATTTCCCAGGATGATACGAACCAAAAAGTCAAATTTGAAATCATTATAACAATAAAATTATATTTTTAAAGGTGAGGTTTGCAACTGGCGACTAAGATTTTATGGAAGCAAACCTGGCCTCTGCTTCATTCCCAAGAATGCAGTGTTTAGTTGTTAAGGCAACAAGTAAAGGTCTAGCCCTAATCTAAAATAATAACTTTTCATTAGTGTGGTGAAAAAGAAAACAAATGTTGCTTCTGCAAGACACAGCCAGAGACTGCCCCGATTTGCAGACAGGATAGTTTTTGGGGAGGTCCATTTTTAACTACTTTTAAAAGTAATTGTATGTAATGTGTTTGTATCATGACCCTCTCCATGTACAGCCCGTGTAATATATTGATATTTTATAAATAAAGTAGTGGTTGAAGTGGGGGTGTATATGGTGGTATGCCATACCTCCACTTCTCCTACTACCTTCATTGTAGAAGTATTACATTTCATTCACTAACATTCCCATTACATTTTTCATTCCGCCACTTTCAGATTCCCACTTTGACCACTGAAATAAAGAATAATAATAACAATCATATGACTTCTTTCCACTTAAGGTTTTGATGAATTTTATTAAAATCACCAGCATGAGTGTTTTTTTTCGAATGCATTCTCCTTATATTCAAACACATCTTAATATATAAAATATGTAAAAAAAAAAAACAAGTGTTGATCCTCACATAGAATTGTGCAATGTATGTTTGGAAATACAAATTATAACAAAAAAACATGGCAAATTGAATGTGCGATTTTTTTTTATTTTTTATTATCCTTCTCTATAAAACAGACACTTATCATATGATATACACTTTTGCTTTTCTATGTTTTGATTTATGTTTTAACAAATTAACAGCAGAACAAAAAACAAAGACACTAGACATCCACTCACACACAGACATTCACATATACTTGCAAGTCAGCATTAATGTTCAGTATTAATATTCAGCCATGAAATATAATTTTTTAGGAATCTATCAAGACTTATTATTTTGAGAAATGTATTAAGTTTCTTGTCACAAAGGTATAAAAGGCCAGGCATTGTTAACTAAGTGAACCCGCTGTCCTAAGTGATATAAACTGATATTTTATGGGAGCAATGTCTTCAACTGCTCCCAGAGAAATACTGTCAGGGAAGCCCAATCAGCAAAATGAACAGCATCTTCCTTGTAAACAATTATTATGATTATTATTTATTTATTTATAGGGTACCATAAAAATAAACAACACTTAAGGGTAAAAACATAATAGCATAACACAACTAGACTTAGCATAACAAATATAATGCAACACAAGTGAAATTTGCAGTGAAGGTAACATAATACTAGTAACATACAAAAGGCCACTTACAATGAACTCAGGGTATGCACAAGAAGGCAAGGGGACAAGAATTGAGGAGAGGGGAAGAAATAAGAGGTGGTAAAGCCCTGCTAGTGAGTGTTTACATTCTAAAGAGGAGGTTGAAATTGAAACATGAGAAGGAGACACAGAGAGTGGAGGTTGGTGAGGGACGTAGGCAGGGGGAGGGCTTAGGCGGTGGACTGGTAGGCTTTGATGATCAGGTGAGTTTTAAGGACCTTTTGAATCACTGGAGGCTGATAGCACAAGGAAGAGCATTCCAGAGATAAGGAGTAGCACGGCTGAAATTGTAGATGCTATTAAAATAGTAATGCAGTTAAGGAGGCAGAGATGGAGTATGCCAATGGCAGAAATGAGGTATTACAATAACAGTTAAACAAAGGCAATTAAAACAGTTGGCATCTATCATCACATCTGGAGAGGGTAGACAGCGTGCGGCCAACATTGGAGGAACTATCCTAGGACTGAAGTATCCAGATATTCTACCTAAGAGAAGGACAAGTTCAGATACACACTTCTTCAGACCGCTTTTTAATGCTTATGTTCATCCATCACGGTACTTACATCTTGGCCATGGGATATTTCTACGACTGACCATCTAAGAGCCTAGCACGGAAGGATCTTTATTGTGCTTATGAACTAGTATTGTTCTGTCCAAACAATTCTATATGGACTTTTACTCAGCAAGCTTGGATTTCTCAATTGGCGTGTGAACTTTGTTATTAAGCATGTGAGCTGTTAACGATCCAACCACTTCATTTCTGGACAACTAGACACACCCAAGGTTTGCTATTACTTATTTTTCCACAAGTTAATATATTAGTTTGGGCAGCCCTATCCATTATTGTGGCCACATAACGGTATATATCTTTAGAGCCTGTGGACTATGCCAATAGTTTTATTGTCTAGATTTTCTGATTTTTTTCTTTCTTTGTTTACTCCATTTGAGTGATCACTCAAGTTTATTATTTATATGTTGATTTTCACTGTAAGTAATACATTTTTATAAAATTACCAGTCATCGTATCAATTTACCACCAGAAGGTGACCCCACACCTCCTTTACTCCCCATACTCCCCCCCCCCCCTCCTACATCTGTGCGCCGAGGATTCCGACCTATAATTAAAACAGTGTAGAGGCAGGTATAAGACACAAGTGGAAGTGAAAGAGTGAGCAAATTCATATGGGGAGAATGAACTATGCAAGAAAATTAGAGTAGGCTTATTATTATGAGAATGCAATTAGTCTGTGTAACATAATATAATGGTGACAATGGTTTGTTCATATGCTTCATGCAATCTAATTAAACTACAAAGTTTACCAAAACTAGAATTATTATATTTTGAGCACAATTCCCATGTTGTCTGCTATATTAAAATTCATGATTTAAAAGCATTTTAATATCCACTTTGGAGAGACACATTACCTTGCACCATCTGGCATCTTTCTATCAAAAGATGTGCTACGAGGAATAGCAGCTTGGGATTGTTGGAGGAACTGCTGACATTGCAGCCTGTCAAGTGTTTCTAAAATTGGAGAGCCACGTGAATGAGGTTGTTCTATGGGAGATTGCACTTGGTGCCATGTAGTACTGCATCTGAAAGGGGTTTTATATTCACATGGTGTGCCTTCTCTGTCAACTTTATACTCCACCATAGGCATCCGGCAGAGTTCTGTGCAGCCCCTGTGTAATCAGAATGAATAAAAAGTTAAAAAGTCAAACATATATTTTGAAAGTGGCTACATTATTTGTTGCTCATGTTTCCCCCATAAATATATTTGTATTATTACAATTGTAGTATTTGTACAAAAACAAACAGGCTTACATAAAAATTCACATTTTTGTAAGTTAAATGTGTGTGGATTAGCCTACATAACAACAAAAGTTCTGGAAGTGTATGACCACAGCAGTGCTTTCCACCAATGGGAAGTACAGGTTACTACTAGAGCCACAACACAGAAAAAGGCTGTTCCAAATGATAAAATAATTACATGCTATTGTGCAAATCAGTAATAACTGCTTGTCATGGAAAGATCTTGGAAAAAGTTCTGCAACTGTAGAACTGAATTATGGTTATTATGATATTCTAAAATAGATTGTTTGTACGATTGGGGAGCTGTGTTAGCATTTGTCAAAGTGGCATCTATTATATATTACATTTCAGTTGCTGCAGCTAGTTTTGAATTTAATTATATACTTTCTGTGGCTGAAGTTCCAAGACACAAGGCCTATTTAAGAGTTCAGGGCGCCCGTTTGGTAAAAACAAACTCATCCTTAATTCATACTTACCAACTTTCTTCAGCTCTCTTCCGGGAGCCTGCCAGTGGAGGTGGGCGTGAGGGGGGCGGGGCGCCAAAAATTGAGATTCCCTGTGAATCGCGGCGTTTGGGACCTAATTCTGCCCACTTCCTAGTGAAGTGGGCAGAAGTCGGCAGATTGCCACAAAATGCGGGAGTCTCCCGGACATTCCGGGAGAGTTGGCAAGTATGCCTTAATTTAAAATCCGGGTTCCTCTACCCCCTCCCTCAATATTTATGTTCCCGTGTTTTTGAAACTCAGCTCCGCTTTGCTTTTTAAAAAGATCACTGCAATATTTCATAGTTGCCTACTCTCTCGGAATGTCCGTGAGACTCCGAATTTTTATGAGTTCTAACGGACTCCCGAGAAAGCAGGCAAACATCTCGGATGCAGCCATCTCCATTGTTGAAGAGGGTGGGGGTGGGGCTAAATGCTGCATCGTGGTCCTAACTGCGCAACATACGTGGACACACCCCCTGGACGGACCACCTCCCAAACAGCTGACTTCAGAAGTTGGCAAGTATGCAATATTTGTCACTTATTTAGTTTTCATTATAATCAAAATTGTAAAGCAGAACAGAGGCATGAGGGTGAAGGTGGAGCTGGGTGGAGGGGGCTGTCACACCTGTGCCTGTTGCCACTTTGAAGAACAACGATTCTCTTATATTTTAAAATGAGTTTGAGTTTATATCCCTCTTTGTCATAATGTTTCACCCTCAAAAGGTTTCTCTTTTAGGGAAAAATGTATCAAGCTGCAAGTTTCGGGTGGGTTTGAAAAGTGGAGATGTTGCCCATAGCAACCAGATTCTAGTTAGCATTTATTTACTACATTCTACAAAATGATAACTAGAATCTGATTGGTTGCTATAGGCAACATCTCCACTACTCCAAACCCGCTGGAAACTTGCAGCTTGATACATTTAGTGTTCAATTTAAAACCCACCTTTTATCTTACTACTTTTATTTCTACCTTTCATTTGCTTTCTTTTGCCAACCCATGTTTATAATTGACCCATGATGCTGATCTTCATAGTCACTGTCAGCAAGCCATTCGCCCATTATTTCTTGCATTCTCAATACCAATTTCAGCTCATTTGAATGTAAATGCTATCCTTAACCATGGCTGCTAACAGTTCACTTGATTACTAGTTTAATCGGGGCATAACTAAACATTTGTGCGCCACATTTTGCAAAGGCTCCAATGTACACCACAGGGGTGAACAGAAAACACATATCCACATGGGGCTTTGATAGGGGAAATGGACCCCCCACAGGTGACAGTCCCACACCTTGCTATTATATCATACTTGCCAACTTATGGCAAGTATGATCCGGGAGCTGCTGGGGGCTAGGGAACGGAGCTCCGAAAAGTGCGTCATTTTGGCCCCGGGGCCAAATGCAGAGATTCAGCGGGAATTTAGATTTAATTCTGCCCACTTCACTAGGAAGTGGGCAGATGCGGAAGACTGTCATACTCTCCAGGGAGTCCGTGAGACCCACCCAGAATTCGGGAGTTGGCAAGTATGTATTATAATAATTTCGCCTTTGAGTTTCATAAATTCTAATAAAAATCAATTATACTAATGAAAAATCACACTAAATGCCATCTATTTCTTTATTACTAAGTTACATTTGCAAAGCAAAACACAACACACAGCAATATTAATGGCAGAAAAGTACACACAACTTTCTATGACTTTGCAAGGCTTTACACTATTCGTGTTGTAAGTAATACTTAGTTAACATCACATTGTACTACTTGATGTCGTGTGACAATTATAGATCATTACAGTCATAACAAAGATCTGATTTTAGCTGAGGACATCACTAAACCTTTCCTTGAAGAACATTTTGAAGACATAAATGTAAAAATATAGCATGTTTCACATAATACCTCTTACTAGACAAATAAAGCAATCTTAATACCGCTGAAGAAAAAACTAAACAAAAACTGTAGCTCTACTGCCTGGAATTGTTATGGGGGAGTATCAGAGTTCACACATTGCTCGTGTGTCACTTTTATTTTATCAACCACAGCGCTCCACTTCTTGACAATTATTTAAAGAAGTGAGAAGAAAGATGTAGTATTACAAGTGACAGCTATGAACATTTTCCTTCTTTTAAAAGGAATTAGACTTGTGCATAAGACATATATTTTTATGGAATAAATACTAAGTCTAAAGCATGCAATAATGTGCAATAACAAGAAATTCATTATCATTATTTTTGGCATTTCATTACACGGTACCCTAAAATAATTTTTTCTCAACTACCATTCTGGTACGAAAATATCATATGCATACCCAAAAATCGCAATATTTTATCATTGCTCAGGTTAGTTTTAGACTTGGGTGTCTATTTAACAAGAGGTGAGGAGCCAGAATGGCAGTGTTAAAACCACCAAAAGGCTCTTTCACTGCTTTTTGCCATGTTAACAAAGGGTTAACATGGCCTTTACCCCATTAAAGGAGCTTACCACTGTCCCTGTAGACCTCTATGTGGGCAGCAGCCCTAGTAAATTTATTAAGCTGCGAAATCAATCTCAGGAAGGTGTTACTTGTCTTTTACAATGGGATCCAGCTAAAGCGTCTCTGGCTTCGCTGGATCCTTCACCTGTGTAAATCCTATGAACATACCATTTCCTCCATTCGGAGGCAGCATTAGGCTGCCATGAACAGTAAATATGCTTTGTGGAGGAGGGGGAAAAATTCTTAACATTTTATGGTAGTATGCCTTAAAGTGAAAGCCTATATATTTTATCAGGTCTTACAGAATTCACAAATGGAAAAACTCACTTCATGCACAAGTAAGGGGAAACCTCCCAGGTATGTAACAAATGTATATAATTCAGAAACAGAAATAAACCTAATACAGTGTGTGTTCAATATATTTGTTGGATAAAAAAAATGCCTTTATAAATTAAAAATAATATTACTAAAAAAAGTTCCAGTAGTGTGTAAGTTAAAAAGTATTACCACCATGAGACATACCTTCTTGGTGAACCATCTTCATATGGTTGTATTATCACCGCTTTTACTGTGATAGAAGTACGAAGGAGGTCAATCATTTGCTCATGAGTCAATGTTGCCACGGCCACTTTGCAGATCTCAACTAATCGACTCCCTTGCCTCAAACCGGCCTTCCATGCAAAACCAAAGGGTTCCACATCAGCAACAATCCCTTCAAAGTTTACATGAAAGCCAAGCTGACCTAGCTTGTTCCTCCTCAAGATAATTTCTTTGGTTTCACATCCTTTAGTCACAATCTAGTAATAAAAAATGAAAGGACAAAATACCAGACAATGTATTAACTGTTTACTTCTAAAGAAAGAGTTTATAAAGGTTTATTCCCAAAAATGGCAACATTCTCATTGGATATGTCAATTAGTTATTTCACTATAATGGTTTCAAACAAATATTTGGCTTGGAGTATTTAAGCTACATACGAGTTTTACCAACACAGCCTGCGATAGAGTGTGTGTGTCTACTACTCCTAGAACATACACAATAAAAAGTGTGTCCAGTCCTCCCTTCCAATTCCCTCTCCTCCCTCTATCTGAATCTCTCCCCCCACGATGTCCAGGTGGCACCGTCCCTCTTTCTCTTTCTACTTCTATCTTTCTTCTTCCTTCTCATAATACAATGTTTTTAACTGTTTTACCACTATATCATGCTTACACATTAGTAGTTCTAATGTACATGTCTCTGCTTCAGTATTATATTGTTGAAACTGCCTCAAATACTCAATAAAGATAAATTACATTAAAAAACGTGTGCCCAGTATTATACATAGAGGAGGAAATTTATGACAGTCGAGTAGAAACAACTGTGCAAATATTTGACAATCATGACTAGGTAATTCTCCAATAACTTCACTTTTTACACCCTCTATTCTCTACTACACGTTCAGAAATGAGAGCTGCAGGCCTGCTGTGCTATACAAAACTAGATACACATGAAATATGTTTGTTAAATGATGCAAATTCCCTTAGCCTCCGATATGAACTGGCAATCTGTAAACTCTGGCAAGTTCCAGAAGTGATGGTATGAGCTGATTGGCCTGAGATCCTAAATTTTTATTAAAATGTGTTGCTCAGCATCAGTGAGCTTCCTAGTTCTGCTTTTTTTTGTTGCAGCCACTGAACACTCTACACCAAGCCCCTACTAATATAACGTGGCTTAACTACTTTGGGTGGCTACTACAAGCCACCCAAAGGATAATAGTGGCATCTGTTACATCTAGGTTAAGCAACATTTTTGGGGTTTGAATGCATGTACAAATATTGATTGGAGTGATTTGTTTGCCAAGGTGTCTTTGAGTCCCAGTCCAATCTTGCTAAGTACTATATATAGTATGCACCCCAACAGCACACTAGACAACAAAAGGAGGCATCCTGTGACACAGGTATTGTGATCATATAAGTCCCAGCATAACATGCCAGATTTTGACTAGGATTTGAAATCCTCACCTTGGGAAAGAAGGTTGCCTCTGCCTGGTTTACCATACATTTACAAAAGCCTCAGTCAAAAGAATATGTCTTAATGTTATAGTGTACAGTAAATGTCATGATATAGCATATATGCACCTATGCCATAGTAAACAGCAGAGTTGGGCAACTGTTCTGTGCCAGGCTCTGTTAATTATAGCTGATGTGAACTGAATACACCGCCTATGCTCTCCTGAATATTAGTCCTAGGGAGGACACCAACAACAACCATTTTTGATTTCCACCCCTAGTGCAACGTCATTCACAAAAGAGCAGCATGGAACATTTAGATGCATTAGATAAGGCAAATCAGGGAAGCATTGCATTTCAGGCAAGTATATCTCAATATAGTGAATTCCTACCAATACCAGATTTCACATTTCTGTCTGACCTCTCCTTCGGCCCTAACCTCATATGGTGTAAGATAACACTCTGGACTGGCTGGCATATTTTCATGGAGACATGCCACCTGAAATCACCATTAAGCATTGTAGTCAGATTCAGGTTACCTTTAATAATTACTTTTAGTACCAAGGATGCTAAAAGAGGGGATGTAGATGGGAAACAAGCATGCTTCCTTTCTATAATAAAAACAAATCAACCGAAGAACCACAAAACCTTTGATTGCTAGGGGAATTAATGAAGCCCCAAAACTGTAAATTATACAACCTCCACAGTCTTACTGTTTACCATTGGGCCACCCTTAATCATATCCGCTAATCCAGGGCTAGTCTGTACGAGGATTGTATCTTATAGCATACAGACCCAAAAATCCCCCCCTCCCCCCGCAACTCTCATAAAGTCAAATTACCACGCTGGACTGTTTACTAACATAATGAATTGAAAGCCATAGATATGCAAAGACATGTTGTGACAGGATGGACCTGCTATGTCATCCTGTCTGTGTATATTGGAGACCAGCTGGCCTTGCACTGCCACCGTCTTTCTTTATCCCAAATTGCGCCCCTCTAAATGCAGTAGAAGGGGCTTGCTGCTGCCACCACTAGGCTCCTTCGCTGGCACCTAGAACTGCTTCCTTCTGGGAAGATGGAATGATACATTTCAAGGTGAAACGGGGTTCATTTTATAGAGTTTTAGAGACCTGGCTTGGCAGGAAGTAATCCAGCCTATTGCCCATTTAACCAATCCAGGCTGATTCATGCAGCCTGCATGTGAATCAACCTGGAGGGGTTAACACCTTGTTACATTGAAGCTAGTGGCAAGGGAGAGTATACTTCCCCCTTGTCCAAAATCTGTCAGTGAGAGGGGGGGCTCAGCCTCCTTTGCTCTCTGCTGCCAAAATGTCTAAGGTGGGAGATTTATCTTTTAAATCTCCAGCCTAAAACCACTTCCAGGCCGAAAATAGTACCAGGCGGAAGGCAGCCAGATCCCAGGACAGCAGTCCCCAGCTGTCGCTACCTGGAGTTTTCTGAGCTCCAGTATGTGGCTCAGCCTACTAGATCCCACAGGAGGCACTGTTCCTCCTGGATCTATCCACTAAAGGTGCCAGGGGATGAAGGCTCCAGGGCTGCCTCTGCAGCCCCCACTGCAAAAACCAGGGTAAGTACTTTTTATTTATTATACACATTCAGTAGACATTTAGCAATGAAAATACTTTACATTTACACATACACAGCGCCTAGTGCCAGGAATTAACACAGCTATGATCTTAGATATTTCATTTATTTTTATTAAAACATTTAAATACACTTTTTACTCTCCCCAGCGCCAGGGTTTAAACCTTTCACTGCTGCGGCCATGTTTATTACTTCCCAGTGCCGCAGTGCACATCTAGCACACATTTTATTTAATTAAATTATACATTTAAACACTCCTTTATACAAGCAACACTTAGGGGTAAATGTATCAATGTCTGGATTCTTCAACTCCGGCGTTTTCAGCGATTAAATTTAAAGCGGCGCTGCATTCTAAAGGGAAACTTCCCTTTACAATGCAGCGCCGCTTTAAATTTAATCACCGAAGACGCTGAACACGCCGAAGTTGAAGAATCCGGACATTGATACATTTACCCCTTAGTGCTGATGATTTAACTCCTCCGGCGCAGGGTCATAACTCTCCTGGCAACAGAGTCCATTTTAAGATGGCTGCTGTACATGTATGGTAGTCAGGACTCGGGGCCCCAGCCACAGTCCTCCCCCTTAGTCCATGCAGTTCAGCTGTGGGCCATGTCCCCAAGATTTGGTTCCTGGTCCCCTAGTCTCTTGGGGTTACTGGGGGTAACCCGGGGATCTGGCTCTTCCTGCCAAGACAGTTCATCCGCACTGCTGTGGGCCTTTCCTTGCTTGTAAATGATGTGAAAGACATAAATCTGAAGAGCAAGGCTCCACTTCAACAGTCTGGGATTCTCCCACTAGGTGTGTTGCAGCCACTTTAAAGGGTTGTGGTCAGTCACCACTGTGAAATGTCGCCCATACAATTAAGGTTGAAGTTTTTTCACTGCCCATACAATGGGCAAACATCTCTTTTCAATTGTGGCATACCCCACCCACCTCAGCAGTTTCCTGCTTAAATAGGCCACAGGGTGTTCCAGCCAATGTGGCCCCACTTGGTTAAGTATTGCTCCCAGTCTATAGTGTGACGCATCAATCTGCACAATAAAGTTCTTGTCATAATTGGGTGCCAACAGTACAGGAGCTTACACCAAGGCTTCCTTTAACAACTGAAATGCCAACTCACAAGTGGAAGTCCAGTCAACTACTTTGGGGAGTTTCTTCTTAGTGAATTCTGTCAGGGGCTTCAATGCAGTACTAAAGTCTGGGACAAAACGTCTGTAGTACCCTGCAGTCTCTAAGAAGGCCAGTACTTGTCTTTGGGTTGTGGGCCGGGCCAGTCTCATACTGCCTCTATCTTAGCTGTTCTGGCTTAACGCTACCTCCCCCCTACACGATGCCTCAGGCACTGTAACTCTGACATCCCCATTTGACACTTGTCTGCTCTGATGGTCAGACATGCCCATTGAATTTTCTCCCACACACCTGCCCTACATGTTTCAGATGGTACACACAGGCTTTACTGAAAATGGAAATGTCATCCAACTAAGCCCGAGCAAAGCCTTTACATCCTTCCAAGAGGTAATCAACCACATGCTGGAGGGTGGCTGGCGAGTTCTTCACCCAAATGGCATGGACTTAAACTCAAACAGGACAAATGGGGTGATGAACACCAACTGCTGTTGAGCCTCTCGGGTCAGTGGTATCGGTCAATACTCCTTGCTCAAGTTAAAGGTTGAAATATACTTTGCTCCAGGTAACTCGTCTAACAGCGTCAATGTTGGGTAGGAACAAGGCATCAGACATGGTCACCTCGTTCAAATGGTGGTGATCTATGCAAAACTGCATTTTTTGTCTTTCTTGGGAACCAATAAAATGGAGGATGCCCTTGGACTGCCTGATGACTGGATCACACCTAGTTCTAACATCTGCTGCACCTCACTTTATATTCACTCCTTGGCCTCTAGTGAGACCCGATAAGCCGGTTGCCTAATTGGTCTATGCTCACCAGTGTCCACATGGTGCACCACCAAGGAAGTCTGGCCTGGCTTCCTACTAAACTTAATCGTAAAGAGCAGCAGCACTGCCTCAAGCTGCTCCCTCATACAGCCACTCAAATGTCTGCCCCAGCCAACTTCCTCTACACCACCTTCACCTCTGGCTTCCCAAAAGAAGTTAATTAGTGGATCACTTCCTGGTTCCTAAGTCTGTAAGCAGCAAACCGCAGCAACGGACTCCACACGCTCGTGATATGCTTTCAACATATTCACATGGTAGGTCCACTTCCGCCTACCATTGCTATCAAAGGACACCACAGAGGTGATGTTACCTAGGTGTTTTGAGACCATGTACGGTTCAGTCCAGGCAGCCTGGAACATGTTATTCGCATGGACAACAGAACAAGAACCTCAATTACGCGCACCCTGATTATACCAAGTCTTCAGCTTTGTCTGCGCTTCAGCTAGGTTAGCTTGCGCGAACCCCATGACATTCTCTATTTGATCTCTGAGCTTTAACACATACTCCCCCACAGAGACATCCTGGGTGGGGCGCTCCTCTTACCAAGACTCCCAGATTAAGGCAAGGGGACCACAGAATCTGCGGCCATATATTTATTCAAAGAAGAGGGAGAATCTGGAAAACTCCTGTGATAAGTAAACAGGAGGTGTGGCAGGTAGCGTTCCCAGTCTTCCCTCCAAAGTTACAAATTCAAGTAGCATGTGCTTCAGAGTGCCATTCAACTGCTCAAACAGTCCCGTTAGTCTGGGGAAGGTACGCGGGCAGTACGGAGTTGCGCTTGGACACTGGACCAGTTCAGTCATGAACTATGTCTCTTGATAGGTTATGATCCCACTAGAGAACCCTACTCTACTAAATACAGCTAGTTACCCTACCTTTCCTGCAGTGATTGTGGACAGAGCCACAGCCTCTGCATACCGGATAGTGTAGTCCACCACAGTGAAGATGTACCTCTTCCCCGATCTACTGGGCACAGACAGGAGACCTACTATGTCCACAGCCACTCGTTGGAAAGGTTCCCCAACTATTGCCAAGGACCTGAAAGGAGAACGAGCACTGGGGTACCCAAGTCGCTGATAAACATCACAGAACTTACAGTATGCTCGGACATTATCCGACATTCTAGGTCAGAAAAAGTTCTGTGTCAAGTGCTTCAGTGTTTAGTCCCTCACCTGGTGTCCAGCCAGATTTCGTGGGCAACTAACATCAGTTGCACACGAAAGCTCCGTGGTACTACCAGTTGAACTTATTCCCGGACTGACTATCCCCCTGATCATCCACTGGGAGCTTGGCCCCTCATGCCTTCCAGCGAGGGATCAAAGAGCTTAGCTGCCATGAACATTTTCCTGCGGCCCTCACTGTCATTTAAGTTGGTACACTCTGCAGGGGGATCTATGTTGGGGTTACTAGAGTCAGTCAAAGTGGGGTCAAAGTGTGGTCACTGTGTTCAGTTATACTCACTGCCAGAGCTGACATACTACTAGGTGCAGGGGCATCGCTGGGTACCCCCACAAGATCAGATTGGCCAGAGAAAACATCCCTTGTGTTGCTAGGGGACCTGAAAACTAGTCTGGCAGCTTGGCTCCGGGTAATGGAGTTGAGAAATGCAGTCACAATTCATCATCATAATTTATTTATATAGCGCCACTAATTCCGCAGCGCTGTACAGAGAACTCATTCACATCAGTCCCTGCCCCATTGGAGCTTACAGTCTTAATTCCCTAATTAACACACTCACACAGACAGACAGAGAGGGAGAGACTAGGGTAATTTTGATGGCAGCTAATTAACCTACCAGTATGTTTTTGGAGTGTGGGAGGAAACCGGAGCACCCGGAGGAAACCCACGCAAACACAGGGAGAACATACAAACTCCACACAGATAAGGCCATGGTCGGGAATTGAATTTATGACCCCAGTGCTGTGAGGCAGAAGTGCTAACCACTAGGCCACTGTGCTGCCCTATTCCACCCCCAACATTGTTGCCCAAGATTACATTGACTGGGATGTCATCCATAACAGCAACATCCAGCAACTCCTGGCCATCTAGCCAGTCCAGATACACCCTTGCTAGAGATTTAGTGTCCAAAGATCTGGACCACCTGTACTACCAGAGCCAACAGGGGTATAGGATGAAAAATAATCTCACTAAGGGGGAATTTGAGGCTCTCAAAGAGATTGAAAGGTGGAATGACATTGTGATAGAACCATCGGATAAGGGTGGGAATGTGGTTCTATGGCCACGCACTAAATATGTGGATGAGGTATATCGCCAACTTAATAATAACGAGTGCTACAAACGTCTCATTTTCAATCCAACATCTATCAGTTGCAATATATGAACATGATACAAGAAGCCTTATCCATGGGTATCATTCCACAGAATTAATTTGACTTTCTCAATGTTAGCCATCCAAGGATAGCAAACTTCTACATTCTACCTAAGGTGCATAAGGATGAGAATAATCCACCAGGCAGACCCATAGTTTCGGGGATCAGAAGTCTTAGGGAACAGGCTAGCAAATTTATTGATAGACATCTTCGACATCATTCACTAGCCTTGATTCATATGTTAGAGACACATCTAATGTTCTAGCGAAATTGAAGAAACATTCTACCTACAGGTCAGAGGGACTGCTATGGGCAGTGCATGTGCGCCTACATATGCCAATCTTTTCCTGGGATGGTGGGAGAGGGAGATAGTCTTCACTGAAACCAAAACACTGTATAGTGACAACATTCATATGTGGTTCAGATATATAGATGATATATTTATTCTTTGGGAGGGGGACGAAACTCTCTTCCATGGGTTTACTAGAACTCTCAATTCCAATTACCTTAACTTGAAATTAACCTCTGAGATCCATGACAGCAAGATTAATTTTCTTGATTTGCCAATCTATAGAACACAATAAGGCCACCTGAGCGCGGATGTCTACTGTAAGAAAATGGCCACCAATAACTTGCTGCACTCTACAAGCTCACATTTTCCGGCTCTAATTCGGGGCATACCGAAAGGTGAAATACTTCAGATGAAGCGAAACTTCTCTGATGAATATGTCTTTACACAAAGAACTAATGAGATAAAAGATAGGCTGAGAGGCAGGGGCTATAGTAAATGTGTAATTTGAAAGGCCGAAATCTCGGTAAGGAAAATAAATAGAGAGACTCTCATACACCCACCTCCCAAGATGAAGAATAATGACACCAAGATATGGATGATTGGCACATTTGTGCAGAATGGCAACAGATTACTAATATCTTTCAGAAATATTGGGGAGTCCTCAAATCTCATGATGATCTTGATTGTATTTTGGAGGACAAAATATACATGACTTGGCGAAGATCCAAAAACCTTAGGGACTGTATTGTGCATAGCAACTTAGCCCCTAAGAGTATGACATCCGGGAGATCCGGGAAATGTGGCAATTGCCGGGCTTGTCAATTTATGGCCCAAACCAAAGAATATAAGGACCGTTACCATAAAACATGGAAAATAGATGGTTTTCTGAACTGTAATTTTCCTAATATCATTTACTGCCTGACCTGCCCATGTGGCTTACACTGTGTGGGCATGACAAGCAGACCTTTAAAGAGAAGGATCCTAGAACATGTGGGAAACATCAAGCGTGCCAAAAGAGATGCAGACAAGTTTAAACCACTGACGACAGTGGCCAGACATTTTCTGAAATGTCATGAGGGCAACCCACATGATCTCCAAGCTTTTGCTATGGGACAAATAAAACTTGGTCTTAGAGGGGGAGACCTCAATCAGGAACTTCTAAAAAGAGAATCAAAAAGGAATTTTCTGATGGACATCTTGACACCGCGAGGCCTCAATGATAATAATTTTATGGTATATCTGTGACTAGCATGACCCCTTATAATAGATTTATATAGCACTTAATGCTATTGCTACACACTAATATCATTATCTGTCACTTTCAGTCACAATATGATGTATATATCCTTGTAGGATTTATAAATATGTACCTTTTAATATTTTTCATTTTTCCTTATACCCCCTTAGTGGGACTTAGCATTAATTCTTATTTAGCACTTTAATTCATGTAATGGATTCTGTAATTGATCGTGGATTTTTAATATGTTCTTTTCAACACTATGTCTATTTTGGGTAGAAATGATTCACTTGGAGATTGTATTTTCTGCCTATACACATTTCACTCTCACATTTTGGATACTATTGTGCAGGACACCTATTAGATCTGAGAATTGGATCATGCTAAACCTGGAATATAGACCGTGTTAAGATACACATGGCTATTGATCCAGTTAACAACTTATCCAAAAATTATTATAGTCAAGGACATTTCCCTCTGGTTTCAACATACTGATATGTCTATTCTATTAGAAGATCAATCATATTACAATATTGTTCCTATCAATAGATGGACATTTTTAAGATTTTCCCAATAAAGTATAGTGATGACAGATACATTATTTGCACTTAATAGATGCCACCCTATTACCTGTGGATCTTTTTCTTTATATGATAAATAAGAATGAGTACAGCATTATGATCATTCCTGTATTAACTCTATGGATACTTTATTCCCTCTTGTTATTGATTCTAAGTCATAACAACTAAAGGATCCTGTTTTTTGTCACTAACAACGTCATTGCGTATAACTTCACAGATGGGTGTGTTTTCCGCCTTAAATAGCCAACAGGAAGGCTGTATCGGGTTGTCTTGACAAAGCTCAGTTTAGCGAAATGCGCGTTGGCATCTATACGCGCCGCAGGCTCTCTCAGTTTGTAGGCCTTGCATACAGTTAATATCAGAAACTTTCACTTTTCACTGAATATGTAGCCGAGGGATAACAATCTATTAAAGAGTGATCTAAACTAGGGATGTGCACCGGCCACTTTTGGTGTCTCGTGTTTTATGTTTTGGATTCGGATTTGCTTGAGGTTTTGGGTTCGGATTTGTTTCGCAAAACACCTGACGAAAGGTTTTGGTTCGAATTTAAGGTTTTGGATTCAGATTTATTTTGAAAAAAACATAAAAAGTGCTCAAAACCAGTTTTGTGGGTTTTTTTTTCCCACTCCTACGCTATTATTAACCTTAATAACATTCAATAACAATCATTTCCACTAATTTCCAGTCTATTCTGAACACCTCACAATATTGTTTTTAGGCCAAAAGGTTGCACCGAGGTAGCTTGAGCACATAATGCCAAAAAAAGAGGTACAAGATGGAATTGTTCTGGGCCCTTCATCCCACCCCTCGCGAGATTCGACGCAAGACTTGGACGACAGAGCCTCGTTTTCAATTTTTTGCCCGCCGGAAATATCCGAACAGTGCTCGGATCCCGTTCGGATCCGCGCTGTTCGGGTGGGCTCGGATTAGCGGAATCCGAGCCCGCTCATCTCTAATCTAAACCCTATTCGGCGAATATTACTGATCACATACTCTCTGACATTATTAAGAAGAAATGATACCGAGTTACTATTCGGGCTACTTATCAGAGCGGGGATTATTGTACTCGGCATTACACTCCCCCTATTGGTGGAAATCTGTGTGTGCAGTCACAAATAGATTCACTGGTAAATCAACAATATTGCTACCCTACTTTGTAGAGAAAATGAAAAACTACTACCATAATATACGCATTTTTTGGATTAAGGGTAGTCAATATTTTCCGGTTATATATAACCAATTGACATTAGACTTATAAATTTTTGCTCTTCCAGTGACATTATTAATTGAAAATCATATATACTGAATCCAATAGAAGCCTACGGCGCGTCTAGCAGCATTTTTCTGCTAGTTTCATATTTTAAACAATTTGCTAAAAGTGTTCAAGATATATAGACCATTATTTTAATGCATATCAATATTATATTATTTTGGTCCTTGAGTGCTCTTAGTACACATCTTTCCCCCCCCCCCCCTTATACTTATCTTTAAGTTACATACACAATAACTACTGCTATTATACATGCCACAATAACATAGGTCCAGATTTGTGGAAAGGCACATAGGCCCTAGTCTAGAGTGACAGGTCACCCCCATATTTCACAGATTGCCTGATATTTCAAAAAGTGTCCATCTTGTATTACCGTGTAAGCATTGCTTGGATTAACTAAGTAAGTGATAGCTGCTGTAATTGAAGTGATCTACCTCTAATTAAACAGGAACAAATGGATATTTACAGCGCTCAATCTCTGACTATCTACATCTGAAAGTGCAAAGTTCTAATGAGCTGTATCTAAAGGTACAGTATTCTATTCACTTTGCAAATGGTTACCTGTATAATAGCTGTCATAACATTATATATAGATCATACAACACATATAAATATTTGATTCGCACAATAAAAATAAGTTTACATACAGTTCATGCAATTGTTCATATTCTTGGTAGAGAATTATAAGGTGTAGTATAGAGCTGTTTTCTTTCTTCCCCTTTTGTGTGTCAAAGAGAAGTCTTGAATTCCATATGTAATATGACATAGATGTGAAATAATGTGTTAGAAAAATCAGTCATAAAACCATCATGGAACAAATGTATGCACTTACACTGTAGTGTCGTATAGCGAGTGAATGGATCTTGTATATGGTGTTTCCTTATGTTGATTTTATCTGCATCTCACAAAGATGTCCCGTAAATTCATGGACCTACTATGGTCACTTGTGTTGTAGTTGCAGCCAAGGAAGCTGGTTGGTAGGGATGTACGTAATAAAAACCAGATGAATGATCGGACCCTCCCTAGTTGGACAATAAATGAATGTGAATTATGGAAGCCATGTATTTATGTGTATGTGGCTCCGTTTTAAGCAATACTTCACATATAACCTTATAGTTACGTATGGTGTCCGGGTACACATGCAGTCGGATATGTTATATACGACTGTAGATATCCTGTAAATTCATGGACCTACTATGGTCACTTCTTTTGTAGTTGCAGCCAAGGAAGTTGGTTGGTAGGGATGTACGTAATAAAAACCAGATGAATGATCGGACCCTCCCGCAGTGTATATGATTCCTCAACGCGTTTCGTCACTGATGACTTTTTCCAGAGGATAAATTAAATGGGCCCGCTGCCCATTTTGCGCATGTGCCCAAAAGTTGGTGTATTGCGCAAGAGTACCCGGACACCATTGAGTAACTATAAGGTATGTGAGATATTACTTAAAACTGAGCCACACACAAATACATGGCTTCCTTAGTTGGACAATACATAAATGTGGATCTAAATATAATACTATTTATTTATATTGTAAGATTGTCCGGTGGCCAATATTTTCAATGTAATTTTAATAACATATCCGATTGCATGTGTACCCGGACACCATCCCTAACTATAAGAAATGTAAAATATTACTAAAAAAATAGCCACATACACATAAATACATGGCTTCCGTAATTCACATTCATGTATTGTCCAATTAGGGAAGCCATGTATTTGTGTGTATATAGCTCTGTTTTAAGTAATACCTCATATACAACCTTATCCTCTTGTATGGGCAGCACAGTGGCTTAGTGGTTAGCACTTCTGCCACACAGCACTGGGGTCATGAGTTCGATTCCCAACCATGGCCTTATCTGTATGGAGTTTGTATGTTCTCCCCGTGATTGCATAGGTTTCCTCCAGGTGGTCCAATTTCCTCCCGCACTCCAAAAACATGCTTATAGGTTTATTGGCTGCTATTAAATTGCCATTAGTCTCTCTCAGTCTGTGTGTGTGCATGTTAGGAAATTTAGATTGCAAGCTCCAATGGGGCAGGGATTGATGTGAATGAGTTTTCTGTACAGCGCTGCGGAATTAGTGGTGCTATATAAATAAATAGATGATGATGAAAAAGTCATCAGTGACGAAATGCGTTATATGTGACATATTACTTAAAACGGAGCCACATACACATAAATACATGACTTCCATAATTGCACAATACATAAATATGAATCCATATATAGTGCTAGTTGTATTATTGGATGTTCCGGTGGCCATCTTAGTTGTGGGCAGTATTCCCAGTGTGATATTAGTGAAATATCTAATTAGAGGAAAACGATATAAAGGATCAATGAAATTGTTCTAACTCTGTGATTAATCTGAAGATATAAAAATGTAAACTTATATCACTACTACAATTATATATAATATGAAACATTAAAAAGTATCAACCAATTAAATAATTAAAATATTCACATTCAGGTTACTTCAGAAAACAAGGACATATACATATACCGTCATTGATAAACAATACATAGATGTAACTACTACATTTTGATGATACTACATGTGACAATTTCCTTCTTGTAAACCACCTAATCACTAGCTTATATGGATTCCAATGTGAGCCAATATATATCCATTGCATGCTGTAAATGAGTACTATTCGGTACACTTCCTGTTACTCCTATTACTCAATCTGCACAGATAATAGATGGTGTTATCATTCTATATTTAGCCCCTTATGTGCGAGCATTTTAAGTTTAAATATCCAGGATGCCTCTTCCTTATTAATCTTTCTCAAGAAGTCTCCTCATCTCCAATTATGTGCAACCTGTTTCATGACCATAAACCATAAATCTTTAGTCTCTTTATTGTGTTTCTGCAGGAAATGTATGTTCATGAGATGTTCATCTATCCTGACTTTTAGTTTTCTTGTAGTTCTACCACTATATTGTTTGCTGCAAGAACACTCTAGTAGGTAAATTATATTAGGTGTGTCGCATGTTAAAAATTGTTTAGTTTTATAAGAATTTTGCTATTCTGGAATATTGTTCAAGATAAGATGTTACTAATAAAATGTATTTAAAAAAAATAAAATTGTTTAGTTTTAAAGACTTCTTGAGTTTAATTAGATTTAAAATTATACAATGGTTTCCTGCTTCTACAACCTAGTTTCCCACAATTGACGCATGCCCCACAGTAAAAGAAGCCATTGTTTGGGGTCATTTGAACCATGTGGACCCTGTTTTATTGTCCAGTGGGATGTGGTTCCTAATTAATTGGGAACTTAAATTTGGTGCCTTTCTGAAAATGATTCATCCATCTATAGGACGTGACAATGTTTCTTTAAAATCCTTTGGAGTTGTTGGGCAGATTCTGAGTATTGTGTGATGAACATAACACTTTGTTTGTGTTTCAGCATCCCTTTGTCCTTATAATTGAGGAGCTCTTCTCTATTGGTGTTCTTGGCTCTCCCAAATGCTTTATCGACTATTTCTGGATCATACTGTTTGTCCAAAAATAGTTTTTTCAGTGCATTTCCTTGTTCTACATAGTGGTGTAATTCTGCACAGTTGCAGCGTATTCTATTGAACTGGCTTTCGGGCATACCAGAGAGCCAGTTAGGATGATGATGACTAGTAGATGAGATATACCCATTAACATCCACCAGTTTTGCAAAGGTCTTTTGTCTAAATTTGATTATTTATGAATATGTCCAAATCTAGAAACTCTATCCTTTGTTTGCTATACTTGGTGGTAAAGTTCAAATTGCAACGTCGCTTGACACTACCCAACAATTGTCTTCCCATGTAATTTCTTGTAGCTCCTTAAGGGTCTGTGTTTTATCTCTCAAATACAAGAACTGCTGTTTTACATAGGGCTGTAAAAAGTGGTCCACATATCTAGAGAGATTGGATGTTAGTGAGCCAATCCCCAATATGATGGGATGACCTGGAGGTCTAGTCGGGTTTTTGAGCACTTTTGGCAGGAAATAAAACACAGGAATGATAGGATGTGGTATATTCAAATATGTGTACTCTTCATGGTTCAATATATCTCTTTCTAAACCTATGTTCAAATGATTCATCAATAATTGTCTGAATTCATTAGTGGGATCCTTCTTGAGTGGTTGATAGGTAGACTGATCTCCTAAAATGCATTTAGTTTCATAGTTATAATCCTTAATGTTCATAACCACTAGCCCTCCTCCTTTATCAGCTGGTTTGATTATTATTTCTTTGTTGTTTTGTAATTGTGCCAATGCTTCTTTCTCTGAGTACGTAAGATTATATTTGATATATTTAGACTTAGTGTTCATTTGTTTAATGTCATCTGTGACTAGTCTGCCAAATGTGTTAATAAAATTTCCTTTCATATGTCCAGGATAGAATTTCGATGTTGGTTTTAATGTTGTATGACGATAAGCAGTCTGTGTACATACAGTAGTTTATTCTGTCATTGGGGCTTTGTTAGCAAAATACTTCTTAAGAGATAATTTTCTAATAAAACGCTGTAAATCCAAATAAGTTTCAGATTTATTAATTTATTATTTGGGGCAAATTGAATTCCTTTGTTGAGTAATGATGTTTCTGCATTTGTCAGGATATAGGTACTAAGACTGAATATACCGTTGTACTTCATTATAGGTCTCTAAATTGTTGTTTTTTTGTGTTCTCCTTCCTTCCCTACATCCTCTTCTGATTGATTTAATTTCCTTTCCATGACAGTTGGTTCTATGTCTATTTGTATGTTGTTGGTGTGAGTCAGCGTCATCTCTTTCTCTAAAAAAGGTACATTGTTCACACTATCCAAATTTGGTGTATCATTCAAAATGACTTGTGCAACCATCTGTTGTTCATCGTTTGTTGTAGACTGATTGTCTGAAATTTCTTTATCTCACATCTCATGAATGTCCAAACTCTTGGTGGTTATGAGTTGTGATAAACTCATATATATCCACCCCTGTTCCAGAGATCTTAAGGCCAATTGTTCATATTGTGTATCCATCTATATACTGGATTCATCCGTGTCATATATGAAAAATGATAGATCAGGTTTTGAACCCCAATCAATATTAATATTTTTGGTTCCACATAACGGATTGGTTCCCATCTTCCCATCTTTATCATATATAAGGTTCATGCATTTCTGGTATGTCAATCCTAGTTTGTCATAAAGAAAACTCGGATTGACATTATATATAATGGTTTTGTTATTTGTGTCCTTTTTTATATCATGATCTGAATCAGTGGTGGTCTTAGATTTCTTATGAGTGATTCTCTTTTTGTTGTTTTTAATACTAATCTGTGTCCTTGCTCTTGCACCATATTTATCCCTAAGGATTTTTTCTTATTTATAATTTTTTGTTTCTCTGTTTTTAATCTCATCCTTACATTTTGCTCTAAATTTCTATAATCTGTATCTTGTTTATATAGATTTAATTCATCATCTATGGTTCTAATTTGATCTAAAATGTTGTCTCTCTCTTGTCTTTGTTTCTCTATCAATATTCTTATAAGGGTGACGGAACAATATTTAAGGGTATTGTTCCATTTGTTAATAAAATTGGCATTAGAGCTATAGTGAGTTGGCTCCTTCCGTATATTTAGTCCCTTAGGTACAATGTTTTGTTTGATGTACCACTCTAATGTGTATATGTTCCACCACAGTCTGGTTTCTTTCATTAATCATTTTTTTAGTTGGAACACAGTTTTACAGAAACTATGTCCTTTATGTCCTATTTCATGTGGTACTTCCAGTGGTTTAAATACATGTTGAGATATTAATTGTCTCTCTTCTATATGTTGTAATATACCAGTATGGTTCTCCATATGTGACTGAATTTGTCAAAAGTAATGTGCAGGGTTGCTCTCCTTCAGATCAAATATGTTGAACGGAAAATGGTAGGGATGCGCTTATGCACACTAACTCTACTAAGTCAGTGAGAGCTGCTGTAATTGAGGTGATCTACCTCTAATACACACAAATACATGGCTTCCCTCGTTGGACAATACATAAATTTGGATCTAAATATAATGCTAGTTATTTATATTGTAAGATTGTCCGGTGGCCATCTTCATTGTGGGCAATATTCCCAATGTAATTTTTATAACATATCCGACTGCATGTGTACCCGGACACCATCTGTAACTATAAGGTTATATGTGAAATATTACTTAAAACGGAGCCACATACACATAAATACATGGCTTCCATAATTCACATTAATTTATTGTCCAACTAGGGAGGGTCCGATCATTCATCTGGTTTTTATTACGTACATCCCTACCAACCAGCTTCCTTGGCTGCAACTACAACACAAGTGACCATAGTAGGTCCATGAATTTACGGAATATCTTTGTGAGATGCAGATAAAATTGACATACAGAAACACTATATACAGGATCCATTCACTGGCTACACAACACCACAGTGTAAGTGCATACATTTATTCTATGATGGTTTAATGACTGATTTTTCTAACACATTATTTCACATTTCTGTCATATTACATATGGAATTCAAGACTTCTCTTTGACACACAAAAGGGGAAGAAAGAAAACAGCTCTATACTATCTACTATATAAATGCCTAATGGCGTGTGTGGAAAAAAAAACCCAAGCTGCAGCGCCACCTGCTGGGCACAGTTATACGCTGACCTATATATTTCTTGAAGGAGAAGTGACAGTTGGGAGTGGTTGGTGGTTGCCGGGGGTGACAGTGGGGAGTTTTTAACACCTTAAGTAGCTTGATGAAGGATGTGGCGATGAAGATGAAGGATGAGGTGATGGAGAAAAATGATGAGGTGGTGACATGTGGACAAAACCACGTTAAAAAAGGGCGCTTGCGTCGGGAAGTAACGCTCTTCCCCTGAGGAGGCCTGGGTTAGGCCCAAATGCATGACAAGAACCTTTTTAACACCTTAAGTAGCTTGATTTGACTAGAATGCATGAGTATCATGCACGGGTTAACTTGTACCTTATAATTCTCTACCAAGAATATGGACAATTGCATGAACTGTATGTAAACTTATTTTTATTGTGCGAATCAAATATTTATACGTGTTGTATGATCTATATATAGTGTTATGACAGCCATTATACAGGTAACCCTTTACAAAGTGAATAGAATACTGTAACTTTAGATACAGCTCATTAGAACTTTGCACTTTCAGATGTAGATAGTCAGAGATTGAGCGATGTAAATATCCATTTATTGCTTGGATTTGAGGCATATAGAACCAAGCCTAGGATGGCTAGATTGTCGGTGTGACAATCAGGTTACTCCTATTTTACATAATTTCTTTGATGTTCTGAACAGATGAAATATGCTGAAAAGTATGGAATGTGCTGGTTGTCAAAAGCATTTTGTATAGTCACTAGTCAGCATCTTGTATTGTCTCTAGTCAGCACTGTATTGGTATTGTCACTAGACAGCATAGGCAACATCCTGTCAGAGCGCAGTAGGAGTGACTTTAACCAAGCTTGTTAATCTGTGCATGCCTGAGAAGATTGGCTTCTATTGTAGTGTGCACTTTTGAATAACACATCACAGCCACTTCTTCACTGAATGCTTTCATTGTGGAGCCAACACTTTGTCCAGGATACTGTAGGCGACTACATGGTAAAGTGCCTGCACATGCAAGGGTTCATATAACTGTGTTTGCGTATTGAATATTTCTGTACAAACTACTAGCAGTACATATCCCCTGTATGACGTGATTGCTGGCATCTGTTCTGATTTGTACTTTGTGACTACAAACTCAATCTGATTCTGCATATAAGCCAAATGGCTGCACTCACACTGTATACCCAATGATCTCCTCTACACCTTGGAAACCCTAATTATAAACTGTTTTATATATAATCTCAGATTAAAGAATAAAAATGGAGCAAAGGGGTATATCTCATTTAAATTCAGAAGGAATCAGAGGTTAGACAACCTACCTTAAATAGTATAAAGTTTCTGTGTCAATAATCTTAAGTGTTACATTCTAAATTTAGAAAAAAAACTTATAAGAGAACATCAAGTGCTCTATTTATTATCGTAATGGCTATGGCAGCGAAAAGTGTAATTGTTTTATAGCCGCTTATGGGAATAAAAATTTGTTGACCTTACAATTATATATATTATATCTACACCTCCACACTGAGACAAAATTAAGAGATAATCATCATCAGTTATTTATATAGCGCCACTAATTCTGCAGCACTATACAGAGAACTCCCACACATCAGTCCCTTCCCGATTGGAACTTACAATCAAAATTCCCTAACATACATAGACAACCAGACCAAATAAGGTCAATTTAATAGCAGCCAATTAACCTGCTAGTATGTTTTTAGAGTGTGTGTGGAAACCCAGGAACACCCGGAGGAAACCCATGCAAACACAGGGAGTACATACAAACTTCACACAGATGGATTGGAATCTAAACTCATGACCCCAGTGTTGTGAAGCAAAAGTGCTAACCACGAAGCCACCGTGCTGCCCCAGAATAGTTATACTTGATAAATAGAGGGAGGAAGGTGTTAGGTTTAATATGGGGACTACTGGAAGCTGTACACTTTTACATGCAGTATTATACATAATACAGGTAGCATATACAATTTCATCCCATAAGTGGGTTCTAGGAAACATGCAGAACTTAGGAGAAACTGGAGCGGGAAGAAGTAGAAGCAAGCTACTGGGGATGGTGGAGGGAAGTAAGAAATCATTTGTTCAGTGCTGTATGGGAAACTTAAGTCTTGCGTTACTGGTTTACTGGGTTAAAGAACTTGTTCAACTTGGCAAACAGAAAAAGGTGACATTTTGCGCATATGTAATGCCTTTTTGTCTCTCCTTAGAGAACAATTATCAGGTTGTTGACACTGTGAAATAAAGCTAAATTCCTCCTTGAATAGGCCTGTATTTTATGTAGTTTCATTTTGAAATAAAATAATTGATCATATTGGAGCATCTCTCATAAGCTATTTCCGAAATTTTATATAATTTTTACATCCAAACTACAAAATGTCATTCAGCTATAATAAGACTATAATACAACTTTGTATGAGTTTATTTCCTTCTATCAATGTGTGATTTTTTGGGAGAAGAATGCATACAGCATATATGCAATTCACCACACAAGGGATCCTGTTTAATGCCTAAGGAGACCCATACAAAAATCTTGTTACATTTTTAAGTTTTGTTCCATAAATTTCGCCATTAGACATTGGAATATAATGTCTAATTTCTAAGACTGGGTAAAGGTATATACAACATGAACAGAAATTTACTAAAAATGCACATTAATCATTTTGATCATTCTGAATTTAACCAACACATTTCCAGAAACCAGAATCTGAAAATCTTAAATATCTTTATGGCTAGTAAACACTGGTGTCTTGATTGGCCCATGTCCTATTTTTTCCCCATCTGAAACGTGAGCGTCACTTGGTGATTGCAGCATACTAGAGATTAATGATCCTTGCAGGGAAAATGGACCCCCCATGGACATCTAAAAATGAATGCCTATGCATACATGGTCCTTTTGTTCACAGGTTGTGCCACAGCATCTCTTTCATCAATTGGAAGAAAAACAGGACATAGCAAGGGCAGATTAAAATACATGTGCCTCAAAGACAGAAAACAAACATTTACATAATTTATTATGTAAGATACGAGATTTACTCACTTCTAGGCGTTGAACAATCTCTCGGACATCCTCAACACAGTTGTCCACCGAAGAAAGAAGAATGCACTCCCCTCTTTCATAAAACAATTTCATTGTCATTAATCCAGATGTCCAACCAATAACATCTCTACATGAACAATTAAAAACAACATTTTTGGATTCCTTTTCAACAAGAACCACAAATTCATTGGATACTCCAAGAAGACATTCAATGTCAGCAGACAGTCCAAAGTCTCTTGCTATAACATTCCACACTATTGCTCCAATACTATAAAAATGAGCATCTCTTTTTGGTTTCACCCTTTCCTTTTTTTTTGCTCCAAGAGTAATAAAGCTAAATTTTACTGAACTATCGACAGTAGCTGTTGAAACAAAGTTTTCTGCCAAATCCTTCAAATATTCTTGTCGTGTTCTTGTGGCCATAGCTCTAAATTTTTCAGACTTGTGTGCTGCATTCTCAGCATTAATTACTTTGGCAAGCAGAAAATCCCTAAAAACAGCTGAATTTGGAAAGGTAACTCCTTTGGGTATAGGGGGCCCAAAAGGTGGAACATCCTTTGACCTTGAGACAGCAACACTAAAAATGATAGAAAAAAGGGAAAATGATGAAATCCCACAATTATATATCTTGTAGACTATACGCACAGGTTTTTTAATTATTTTTGGCACATGTCACACTAGCAATTTTTCTCCAACCACTCTCAAATATAACATACCTTAGGAATGCAACCTATTCACAAATTTACAGTATTGTCTGTATGAACAGTCACATCCATGATAATAAAATTAAATAATGAAAAATTAATTAAAGAAAAGACAGACTGTAGAAGAGAACATATTTCTATTAGTACCCCAAGGAATGGAAAAGGCTGGTAATGAAACCCTAGTACACCATGAATGCTATGAACCTTATTTACAATTGCACTGGTGCAATACATCTTGTTTTTTCATCGATGATCTAACCAGTTGATATGAAAGCCCACACCTACTGTCCAGTCTCAGATAATGTTCATGCACTTACATAGATTTTTCCATCTTTCCGTAAGCCTAAACATACTTCTATTTTGTGAAGAGGTGGGTAAAATCTGAAGCGACACGTTGTACAAAAGTGTAAGCATTACACCAAAAGTCAACCTTCTATTGCTTGATCCGGAAATTCATGCTCTTTGATGGAAATCTACATGCACCTGTGTAAAGCAAGGTGTACAGCACCACCAAAGAGGATTTTCTAATGCCATCCAGTTGTTTTTTTGCATATACTGTGTATATATATATATATATATATATATATATATATATATATATATAAAAGAGGGGTAGAAGAAACAGGGCGCCACATAGTGTATTACCACAATAAAATCAATATTTAAAAAGGATAGAGTGTGATAGAAATGGAGGTCCACTGACAATACAGTGAATATATACTGTGATTTTCAGATGGTGATCAGAAAAGACACTTGTTCCAACACACTGATATCCCAGGTGTGATCACCACTAGTAAATATTAAGCGTACCAGATAACAAACTTGTCAGGCATATCCATAAAACTGCTGAGGTTTCCAATGATATAGGTTGTCTCCAAATCCACGATAAAAAGGGAGTCACTGGAAAACCACTGTGACTGACTGATCTTCACGGAAATAATCCTAGCGCCATATATTGAACAGACTGGTTAAAGAAGAGGTGCTGACTGCTAGCAAAAATGCCTGGATTTATCCAAAGCATTGATCCACATTCAGGATTCTGTACATCCCTAATAGAAACCTTATTTTCCCTTCAAACGTTTGAAATGGAACTTGGCAGTTTTATTTCCGTGAAGATCAGTCAGTGTATACTTTGTGTATACTTTATTTATGTTTATCTTTAGACAGTGATTAGGTACACAGAATTGGGTTACGCGCCCCCGCATTGGGTATCTGTTGTGTGTACATTAGATATAGATATATAAAATACAAACAAACAGATACAATGGTACGTAACTCAATACTGAACAGTAGTCCCAATAGTTTGTTTTTTTGTTAAACACTTGCCAATTTGCAGGCGGCTGCCAATTCCCAAAAACAGATGGTGAATCTAAAGTCACATGAACGCAATCTGTGACGGCGGTCATGTGACCACTTTGTTTACATTTTCTCCACACACATTATGTTCAGATTAGGCAGTTTGTGCCTGCAGTCATGTGACCGCTCTGTTTATATTTTCCCTACACGGACCTCTGCTTATCAGAAAACCCAGGAATTGGCCATATGACCACTCTATATACAATCTTCCTTCCCCGATGCGCACACGTGAATTGACGCGATTAATCTAAGTGCGCATGCGCCAATATGGCACCGAACACTATATTTAGGATGTTGCTAATTACAGACATTATAGACATACATTAATTACCTCCTGATGAAGTCTGGTTAAGAGAAAACGCATTGAGGATCTGTGGGTATTACCTTTTGGACTTTGTAGATGCTATACTATCCAGATTGGGTGCAGTTATTGTGGCTGAGAACTAACTGAATACAGCAGCCGAGCTAGACAGACTTTACCACTTTCTGATGGATGTTACAAAGATACCCAAACAAGCTATTTATATTTTTATTTATGTAAGTGTGATATTTAAATTTTATGTGCAATAAATCTATGTACCAAACAGTATTATACTATGTTGGTTTCTCCTTTTGCACACTCCGAGAACAACTGAGAAACTTCAGCAGCATCATTAAGTCAGCAGTTAAGCAAAAAAGTTTCACCATCTAAAACAGCAATGGATGTATGAAGAACCAGCTTACTAAACAGATAAGCGATAAAGCTTTTATATCTGGTACGCATTTGCACTATTGGAGAGGATTTGTGTCCTTGGGAATGTACATAAGTGCATGAATTAAGGTTTTTGCAGTGTCTTGTATAAGATATGTGCATATTCTGCAAATGTATTTTAGATATACATAACATGATTTAGATATAGAATCAGAAACAGAAATAGATATAGAGAAACAAAGGATAGTTCTTAGTCAAAGATCACACCTAGACAGCGAGCTTGAGAGGTGGGGTTTAAGGTCATGTTGTCAACAGAGATAGAAATGTCAGGTATGCTCTTGTTGGTGGATGGGAATATTATTAACTCTGTTTTAGAAAGATTCAGTTTGAGTTGACGAGAGGACATCCTAGATGAAATGGCAGAAAGACAGTCAGTTACACGGGACAACACAGATGTTGAGAGATCAGGAGATGATAGATAAATTTGGGTATCATCCGCATAGAGATGATACTGAAATCCAAAGGAGCTTATTAGATTTCCAAGAGAAGCGGTATAGACAGAGAACAGCAGAGGACCTAGCACTGAGCCTTACGGTCAGGGTCGGACAGGGCCACCGGGGGACCGGGCTGCCCCCTGTTAGGCCCCGACCCTGAATGCTCCCCTCTTTGTTGATGGGGGGAGCAAAAACGTAAAAAAATAAATAAATATTCACGTGACCGCGGCGCTTCCAGACTCCTCTCTGCTCCGTGCGCACTGAATGTCAGGCGTGACGTCATCACGCCCGACGTTCAGTGAGGAGCGGCGCAGAGAGAAGGCAAGAAGACAAGACTAAAGAGAAGAAGAGAAGAAAGAGAAGAAAGCCAATAGAAAAGGTGAGTGAAGAAACGGAAGCAAGGGGGGAGCATGGCAGAGTGAGAAGGGGGGCCAAAGAAGCATGGCATAGTGTGAAGGAGGGCCAAAGAAGCATGGCAGAGTGTGTTTATACATACATACATATACATACATACATATACACACATATTTACACACACACTCATATATACAAACATATACACCCACCCTACTTGACCAAAAGAATTCACATCTCATTCTAAAACCATGGGCATTTATATGGAGTTGTTCCCCCTTGTCTTTCTATAACAGCCTCTACTCTTCTGGGAGGGCTTTCCACTAAATTTTTGAACATGACTGCAGGGATTCGCATCCATTCAGCCATAAACACATTTGTGAAGGTTGGCACAGATATTGGGCGATAAGACCTGACTCTCAGTCTGTGCACCAATTCATCCCAAAGGTATTTGATGGGGTTGAGGTCAGGGTTGTGTGCAGGCCAGATAATTTCTTACACATCATTGTCATGATGAAACAGGAAAGGGCTTTCTCCAAACTGCTGCCACAAAACTGGAAGCATACAATTCTCTAGAATGTCATTGTATGTTGTAGCATTAAGATTCCCCTTCACTGGAACTAAAGGGCCAAAGTGTAACCGTGAAAAACAGACCATTATTCATCCACCTGTATGTCACGAGCCACGGCGGTACGCCGCATCCTGGCGTGATCTAGCAGCCAAGCGCGTGCTCTAGTTTCTATGCTCTGTTATTATTCTTTGGGATTATCCTTGTCGCATAGATGTAGGAGGGTGTAGGGACATCCTCCAACTCCAGGGGGAGCTCTCATATGATTTAAACTGGTTCATTTTTATTTTTATACATGCTTCTTGGTTTATGTTATTACCTATGCTAGTTCTAGCTAGTAATTAATTAGCTGCCTCCTGAGGCTAATTGTCAGCCCTGTCCTCCTCTGCTTGATTGGCTCTTAGTACTATTTACGGCTGTGAGGTCTGAGCCTCACTGCCGGTTATAGCGTTCTGTTCCAGTACTGCTGCCTGCTCCTGTTCTTGTTTAGTGTTTGGTGTTAAAACCTTGGATTGATTACCTGTATATGACCTTTTGCCTGTACCTGGACTCTGAACTACTGCCTGTGATCCCGACCTTTTGGTTGTACCTGGATTCTGAACCACTACCTGTGACCCCAATCTTTTGCCTATACCCAGATTCTGAACCACAGCCTGTGACCTTGACCTTTTTTGTCAGGTACAGCCTGTGACCTGTACCTGACATCCTCTCTGGTGCTCTGTCCAGTCCGCTGATCTGTGGCCTGACGCTACACCGTGTGCTACCTCCTGTACCTATGCGCTGCCGTGTTAGCATAAACTCATACTACTCTGAGCTTAAGACCTGGGGGCATCCGAGTACCTGTGAGAATAACCAGTCTCTACGGGAAAGGCGGCTGCTAAAAGTGAAGACTTCTTCTACCTGTTCTATGATTTTATGCCGCAGTGGTGGCCATAACATTATAACCAGCTATAACGGCTTATAATGTTGCTTCCAGAGGCAGTTTCTAGTTAGAGTTCCAATCGAGGATAGGCGCTTTATACACGCTTAGCTCTTCAGCACATTGCGATCTTGTTCAATGAGCTTGTGTGTCCTACAGCTTCAGGACTGAGCTGTTGTTGCCTGTTTGCACTTCATAATAACAACACTGACAGTTGACCGGGGCCACACTAGCCGGGCAGAAATGTGACAAACTGACTTTATGGAAAGGCGGCATTCTATGGCCATTTGGTAATGTAGTGTATGTATTTTTATGTAATGCATTTATGCATGTATTTGTATATGTTTAGGATATGTTTGTATATTGCACAAAAAGCTATGTTGTTTCACAATTGACTTTGATATTGCTTCTATCCAGAATACTGAACCTGCAGATTTTACTGTTAACCTCAGAGACTGACAATGATTCTATATCTTCTACAATTTTGATATTTATAGTACATTGTAACTTGATTGCAAGTGCTGTAAATCCTTTTTAGCATATATCACCTGCATGTACACAGGTTAAGATTAGGTTGGGTTTCATCTTACCACATTAACACCCTAATATACCGATTTATTTACACCCATTAATTTTTGTCCCTATCCCACCCCTACTCCGCTGTTTCCCGTAAGATATAATTGTATTTAACTTTGCTGTGGGGAACTTGGACAACCCCATAGGGTCTGAGACAGTGCTCCAAATACCCATTTCCCCTTCCCAAAAGGAGCGCCCAATTGTTCTCACTCCCTTTTTTTTTTATTAACATTTAGAGATGAGTGATGAGTAAAATCATGGTGAAATTAATTTTGATTGTTTTTCACAGTAACAGGCCAAATTTTTAGCCATACATATGTTCCAATTTTCCTGTTGCATTCAGCGGTATGCCACCTTGCACTGTATTTGTACATTTTTATTGTGCATAATGAATAGAGCTCAGAAGATGACGGTCATTTCATTCTGCTATGTGATGTGCTTGAGATAGGACCACCAAAGGCCAAATTCTGCTAACGAAATTCGAGCAACGAGGTAAATATTTTATGGAACAGTTCCTAAAAGCTTGCTCTTTGTTATTAAAAAAGCATGCTGTTTAATATATTATACCTTGGACTCTGACTTTTGTGAACAATTTTTTAAAATCTTTAATTATTTTTTGCATATTATGGTGTTCTTTTTTTCTTACTATGCTTTAGCTCAGTAGAACACTTTTATCATTGACCTTTAATGTAGTTTACTATTAAATTTCTAAATTACTCATGTTACATATTCTGTAAGTGCAAAAACACATCAAGTAGGCTTTATATATATTTAGAGATACTAATATTAGTGACAACATTTTTTTTTTAGTCATTCTTACCTGTAACATACATTTTCTGTACATGGATTGTGAACTTTAACAATAATAAATGCATGTTGAAAATGGGATCGAATAGTTCTTGGAGTAAATGAAAGGGCTCCAGGCTCTTGGAAGACGATTGTAACAATGTCATTACCTATGTGCCTTTTCCTAAGCAGCTGAATAAAATGAATAAAGTTAGTAGATTCATATTATACATACACACATTACAAATGGGTGCATTAGTATTGCTGCATATACGGCCTGAGTCATTAAGGAGAGCAAAGCATAAAAAAGGAGTAACTTTGCACCTGGGCAAAACCATGTTGCATGAGAGGGGGATGTGAATTTAAAATGTGGGGACAGTTTTATAGTTTGGGTAGAGTATGTGCTAGATCAACTTTAAATATCAGTATAAAAATAAAGATATCAAGTATTTGTGTGCTAGATGAAAAAACAGCCAGTATTTAACTTGTCCTGGACAATATTTTTCTGCCTTACTTTCCTTAATGACTCAGGCTCATAGACTTTGCTGAAATTCTGGATGGTAAAAAAACAACAATAAAGCAAATTTTTATCAGAATTCACTTGACATCCACTATGAAGAAGGAAATATGACCAGTAAGGTGGCTACATTGGTTTATTTTTTACAAACAAGGTACAAAAGGATAATGGCGATAAAAAAAACATTCAAAATGTGTCTTTTACCCGTTTCAACAATATTTTTCAAACAGAGAGACTAAATATTCAATATTCATAAAATCAATGTACATGACACATTTTGCCTTTTTCCATTATCCAATCTTCTTGCAGCCCTGACCTTATTCAGTCACACAAGTAAAGTCACTGTTTCCATACAAGAAGCAAGCTCATTGCCTGTAATATGTGCAGCTGTGGACATTCCAATGATCTCATTGGCTATAGATTGTGTGGCAAATAGGGTAATTTGCCATGGATTGTTAAAAGAGAGACTGATAGTTTTTCTGGCACATGCTGCACACAGAACAAAGGTTCACAGGTTATGATTAATTTCTGTTTTATTAAGTTAGTGCTGGAGCGGAAGCATAAATAGCTAGTTTTGTGTTGTGGGCAGGGTGGCCAATGCCAGACAACAGCTCATGTCTAGTGAGGAAACTGGATGTTTAGCCAGAAGCAGGGGCGAGGGTGTTGTAAAATAGTTTGGTTTGTTTGATTGCTGGAACTACACCTCTTGCCAACTGTACCAATCTGACATCTGTGAATAAAGTGCAACAAAGTGGTTCAGAAAAACCTGTGTGAACACATGTAACTGTGCTTGTCACAATAGTGTTATAACCACCTACTTCAAAGCTTGGGACCAGGGCCGGCGCCACCATTAGGCAGCTGCCTAGGGCGTTGGCCTCTACGTGGCGGAACTGTGGCTGAGGAGACAATAATGTCATTTAAATAAATGTGGGCGGTGTGATTGCCCACTTGCATTTTCAGTTCCTGGAGATGCAGTGCTGCCACAGTGCAGCACCGCATATTCAAATTTACAAGGCACCCGGCTTCTAGCAGCGTTGTGACGTCACAACGCTACCAGTGTAGAAGAGCTGACAGAGAAAACAGAATCAGGAATCAAGAAGAGAAAAGAAGGAGGGAATGTGAGTAAAGAAAATAGGAAAGCTACAGAAAGTGGGGGATAGTGAAAGTATGCTACAGAGAATGGGGTGGGGGGGGGGGGAGAGGATTCTACAGAAAACGGAGCGGGGAGAGAAGGGGATGCTATAGAAAATGGACGGGGGGGATGCTACAGAAAGTGAGGGATAGTGAAAGTATGCTACAGAGAACGGCGGGTGGGGGGGGAGATGCTACAGATAACGGGGGAGTGAAGGGGATGCTACAGATAACAGGGGGGATTGCTACAGATAGTGGGGGGGATGCTACAGATAACAGGGGATGCTACAGAGAATGGGGGGAGATGGGTAAATTACAGAAAACATGTGGAAAAGAGAAGGGGATGCTACAGATAAGACCTGGGGGAAAGAAGGGGATGCTACAGAGAATGGGGGGGAGAGAAGGGGATGCTACAGAATAAATGGGGGAAAAAGAAGGGGATGCTACAGATAACAGGAGGGGAGAGAGGGGGATGCTACAGAGAATGGGAGGAGAGAAGGGAATTCAACAGAAAATGGGGGCATGAGTCTGGGAAGTAAGAATTTTTGGGGGAGGAAGGGCGGTAAGCTTAAGCTTTGCCTAGAGTGCCGAGCAACTATGCACCGGTCCTGTTTGGGACACACCCAGGTTGAGCAATAGATGAAGTTTAATAACAAAATGGTGCTCAGACTATAATCAAATGGATCTCCTGGGTCAAAGTTCTGCCCAGCGTACACCAACGAGAGGTTCGACTCTGGCCAGGATCCAAGGATCCAAATGGACCACCTCGGGTTGGTTTCACCCCAATCGGTGCAGGGGTGTCTGAATGTATAACCGGACAGACAAACAGAAAGGATAATATACAACAAAATACAAAAAAATACAAAAAAAACCATACCTGCTGTCTGTTATTGGGCATATATGGAAGCATGGTTGAGACATGAAACATGAGCTCGTAATCTTTATAGGTGGTATAAAGGGAATGAGTTCCTGTAGAATCGGCTAAAGGAAAAAAAAAAAAGAAACCTATTATATTCCTGTTGGAACCTGTATATGATATTCTATGTAATTAATATATGTCTTCACTAATCATACTCGATTACATACATCAGGGTGATAGTTTAATAAAAAAATTCTCCTTAAAGTGACCCCTTTCCACTTAGTTCTACTAATAAATTACAAACTTGTCTTCCTTTATTAGAAGACTTTTTTTCCTGATGTATTATTAGTGGTTCTGATTCCATCTTTTTGGGTTACTTTTCTTTTAGGGTCAAAGAAGCGCACTGTTTTTTTATATGTTTACATTGAATATATAATCATCTTATCTTTGTCTTCATATAATTGTATGTTATTTACTTGTATTATGATCCATTCAACATACAGCACTATGTAATGTGTTAGAGCTTTACAAATAAAGGATAATAATATTAATCATTCATGAACGATAGAGACATGACTAATAATAATTTAATAAATGTTTTCTAAATAAATTCAAAACTTTACTAAGAGTTTAAAGGTCCCTTCATCATCAACATTTATTTACATAGCGCCAGCAGATTCCGTAGCGCTTTACAATTGGGAACAAATAGTAATAAAACAATACTGGGTAATACATACATACCTAGAGGTAAGAAGGCCCTGCTCGCAAGCTTACAATCTATGAGACGGGTTGGGTATGGATTTTCGTTAGTGAAAATTCCGATCCTGAGGATACCTACGGGTTACGTGTTTAAACACTTAACCTGCGGGTCCCGACATTGCCGCTTTAAATTAGCATTATTCCAAGTCACGATAACGTCAAAGTATAGTGCCGGACACCTCTTTATTCAAAATAAGTTGCGGTTTGCATTGTGGTGCCATCGGAGATGTGCAGCGTCGGTTTTCAGGTAAGTCTATTTATATTCAAATCGCCTTTTCCTAATTTCGTTTTTTATTTGTAGGTCTCCTCGGTGTCGTTATTGCGATAATCGTTTTAACGATTACCACCGCTATGGGACAATGGTTTGATACACAAGGGTAAGTGCTACATCATATTGCATATTTGTCCAGCTAGAATTCAAAGGTTACAAAGTATTGAGTGGGCTGTATGCTCAGTCACACAACTAGGTTGGTCAGAGGGTTCTTGTCTTGTGTTAGCTGTGTAGAGGGTGATAATAGGGTAACCTTTGGGAGATTAAGAGTGTGATAGAGGAATACTATAAGCTTGTCTGAAGAGGTGGGTTTTCAGAGAACGCTTGAAAGTTTGAAGACTAGAGGAAAGTCTTGTGGTGCGAGGGAGTGAATTCCATAAAGTGGGTGCAGCCCGAAAAAAAGTCCTGTAACGGAGAATGGGAGGAAGTGATGAGAGTAGAAGAGAGATGCAGATCTTGTGCAGAACGGAGGTGTCGAGTTGGGAGATATTTTGAGACAAGTGAGATGTATGTTGGTGCAATTTTGTTGATGGCCCTGTGTGTTAGTAGAAGAAATTTATATTGGCTTTGTTGAAAAACAGACAACCAATGTGTCACGGATCTCAAACAGAAGTACAGCTAGGAGTCACGAATTTGGTGAAAACACTCTGTTTATTTGCAGAGAGATATTAACAACAGGTAATAAGGAGCAGTGATAAATACCAGGTTCCAGCTGATGCAGAAAGTAGCATGAATGTCCAGAAACAACCAGGTAAACGGTAATGCAGGGTAGCAGAGGGTAGGTATTAACAACAGATAATAAGGAGCAGTGAAAAATACCAGGTTCCAGCTGATGCAGAAAGTAGCATGAATGTCCAGAAACAATCAGGTAAACGGTAATGCAGGGTAGCAGAGGGTAGGTATTAACAACAGGTAATAAGGAGCAGTGAAAAATACCAGGTTCCAGCTGATGCAGAAAGTAGCATGAATGTCCAGAAACAATCAGGTAAGGACAACAGGAAATTACATCAGGATTGGACAACAGGAAAGGACATCACAGGATGGGACAACAATAACCAGCCATGTGAGCTGGGGGAAACAGGTTTAAATGGACCACACCCAGGTGCATAGAATGATTGGTGAACAGGAAGGTTAACCCCTAATGCACACAATAGCAGCACCTCTGGTGAGTGGAGGTACTGCCAATACAATACAATAATAGGACAAAAAGGCAGGAGCTGCCATGCAAAGCAGCATGTAGCGCATAAGCTGAGGGCAGATCGTGACACAATGTAGAGACCGACAGAGTGACTCATCACATGTAAAACGATTTGCAAGGAAAATCAATCTAGCCACTGCATGCAAAATAGATTGTAGGAGCTCGAGTCTGATTTTGGGAATACCAGTAAGGAGGGAATTACAATAATCGATGTGGGAGATGATGAGTACATGAATTAAAGTTTTTGCAGTGTCTTGTGTGAGATATGTACGTATTCTGGAAATGTTTTTTAGATGTATGCAGCATGATGTAAATATAGGGCCCGAGTCATTAAGGAGAGCAAAGCATAAAAAATTACTAACTATGCACCTGGGCAAAACCATGTTGCATTGGAGGTGGAGATAAAATGTGGGGAAGATTTATAGCTGGGGTAGGGCATTTCCTAGATTAACTTTAAATTTCACTGTAAAAATAAAGCTATCAAATATATGTGTGCTAGATGAAAAAACAGCTAGTATTTAACTTATGTGCAAAACAATAAACTAATTTGCACCCCTTGTATTGAAACATGGTTTGTCCCGGAGAACATTTACTCCTTTTTTGCCTTACTTTCCTTAACGACTCAGGCCTATAGAGTTGATGTGGGGAACAAAGGATAGCTGAGAGTCAAGGATTACACCTAGGCAGCGAGCTTGCGGGATGTATAGTCATGTTGTCAACAGAAATAGTAAGCTTCGATTGTTGGGTGGGAATATTATTAATTCAGTTTTTGAAAGATTGAGTTTGAGTTGGCAAGAGGACATCCAAGATGAAATGGCAGAAAGACAGTCAGTAACACGAGACAACACAGATGTTGAGAGATCAGGAGAGGATAGATAAATTTGTGTATCATTCGCATAGAGATGATACTGATCCAAAGGAGATTATTAGTTTTCCGAGAGAAGTGGTGTAGATAGAGAATAGCAGAGGACCTAGGACTGAGCCTTGTGGTACTCCAATTGATAAAGGAAGTAGAGTGGAGGTTGTTCCAGAGAAATTAACACTGAAAGAGCATTTAAATAGGTAGGATGAGAACCAGGATAGGACAGTGTCTTGAAGACCTAGGAATTGTAGCGTCTGTATGAGGAGAGAGTGGTCAACATTGTCAAATGCAGCAAAGAGATCCAGAAGAATTAGAAGAGAGTAATCACCTTTATTTTTAGCTGTGATCACATCATTGTCCCTTAGGCATTATCTAATGAAATAGCAATAAACAGATTTACTATATACATGCCTCTGTCTGTACATGTTTACAGAGTTTCTCGTTAGAGCAAATTTTAATGTTTTAAGAGTAACAAACAAAAAAAATGTCTTCACCATACCGACACCAAAATATTGGTAATTTAAACACAATCTTTTTCATCATCATCATTAATACTTAATGTTAATAGAGTAATACAACAAACTTGTTCATCTAGTAATTATACAGAATATTTAACAAGGAACATTCATAAGAAACAGACAAGCCTGAATGAAATAGTATACAACTATTTCTATAATTCCTCGCAAGTGATCAATTATTTAAACAAATTGCAATGCAGTACTTACTTTTATTATCTAACTGTGCCCTGTATTTATTGAATCCCTTTAATCGAACTCGCTGACCCAAAAGATCAAGAAACTCCTCAAAAGCAGGTCCTGCAGTCTCATTATTATAGATTTCTTCTTCTGTGCTTTGCCCTGCTTTGCAGTATAAGATGCCAACTTTGTGCTGAAAACTCAGCTGAAAATAAAAGAAAGCATTTTTTTCAGATTGCAGAATGGGTTTGCACAGGTAAACAAGAGAAAAAGCCCACAGACTAACAGCAAGGAATATTAAGTACAATAGTGTAGCTCTCTTACGCAGCTGTCATATTTCCTCTGATAAGTAGTGAATTTAATGGTAGCAATAATATTGTTTCTTTAACAAATCAATAAGTATTTGGTAAGGGTTGGGTACGTGAAAGCGTTCCTGAAAACCCCAACACATACCACGACATGATGATATATATAATGTATAGTGTACAAAGCATTTGTAAAGCAAGTTGTACAGGCGTGTCCTCCTTAAATTACCACCTAAACAGCAGCAAGAATACAATCGGGCTTCAAAGTGACATCAGTCTAGGCGCCCGACATCTTTATTGATCGGAATCTTTTCAAGTATGGTTTTCAAGCAGTCGTCTGAAGAGTGTGTCGGGATGACACCATCACTGTCATCATGTCGTGGTATGTGCTGTCAGGGTTTTCAGCATCGCTTTGAAGACTACCAACGTTTGGTGATATGTATAACTGTTTACTGTTAAAAATGTCTGCACTGCAAACAAAGATAAATACTATTAGCTTGTTTCTCATACCATCATACCTCCTAGCTGTCTCTCTTAGCCTTCTAATCCCATATCACTCTGTTTCCAACATGTCCCTCTTTTGTGGCTGATTCACAGACCTGATTGGATAAATTCCTTCCCTGATTTGCAAAATATTAGGCTCCTATTTTTTATTTTCTAATCTTTATATTATGTGAAACTCGAAAAAGTCTCTTTTGTGCAATAAATCTTGCATGTACTGCATCTAAAACATTTGGAGACATGCACCACTTAATTACATTTATTATATGTATTTTCATAATAGCAATATTTTCTTATGTTGGTATTTGTAGTGTATCGTGTATGTTCCCAAAGTACGTGGCTCAGTGTTACTAGAAGCCAATAAAGGACACATTACCACTAACAATGTAAAATGCTGGCAGATTATTCTGCATTTATATTATCTACCCCATAGGGAATTAATACATTGCACTGATCTGACAAGTACCCACAACTAAATAATCCCTATAAGCTTAAGGCTAAAAATGTTGTGATTTCACACTAAATAATATATGAAAGAGTGTTTGATGATTATATTAAAAAATCAGGTAGAAAACTAATTACGAGCGAAAGATATACAATTCCAAATATCCTAGAGGTCTTTTTTCCTATGAGATATAATATTCTAAGAATGCATGTATTTTATTTCTTGAAAGTACCTAAGACAATTTTAGGGCATATAGGGCAGTTTATAGAATATTTAAATCATATTATAGTCAATAAATTGGGTATGGGGGGGATAAAAGTTGCAAAAAATATTTACCCATATAAATATATATATATATACCTTTATTTCGTTTTCTGAAGTACAGAGATGCCAAGTATATCATCATTTATTTATGTAGTGCCACTAATTCCGCAGCGCTGTACAGAGACATCAGTCCCTGCCCCATTGGAGCTTACAGTATAAATTCCCTAACATACACACACACACACACACACACACACACACACACACACACACACACACACACAGACAGAGAGAGACTAGGGTCAATTTGTTAGCAGCCAATTAACCTACTAGTATGTTTTTGGACTGTGGGAGGAAACCGGAGCACCCGGAGGAAACCCACGCAAACACAGGGAGAACATACAAACTCCTCACAGATCCTTATCTGTGAGGAGTTTGGGAATTGTACTCGTGATCCCAGTGCTGTAAGGCAGAAGTGCTAGCCACTACAGAAACATTTATTTTATTTAGTAGCACAAGATATTAGCATCTCTGTTGAGCATTTGCCATGAAAATGGCAAACTATTGTATATTACAACACAAATACAAAACATCTTCACACAAAAGCAAAATCAAACCAATATAAACCATTAGATTTGAATGGTATTTAAAAAAGCAATGACCATGTGGAATAAACGGCTTGTTGTAGCAGGAGAGGAACTGACTGTACCCAGACTAGGTTGTGTCTCTGGAGCTGGACTGGTGACTACGTAGACAAAGCTGGGTGGCCTGATAATGTTCCTCTGCATCTAGTGAATGGACTGTTGCAGATGGCGATTACACTAGCAGGGAATCGCAAACAGGAACTGGATTGCTGGAACAGGGCTGTAACTGGAATGCTGGAACCGGAATGCTGGAAGAGGATTGCTGTAACCGGAATGGAACCGAAATGCTGAAAGAGGATTGGTGTAACCGGACTGCAACCGGAATGCTGTAATGGGAATGAGACCAGAATGCTTGAAGAGGATTGCTGTAACTGGAATGCTGTAGCCTGGATGGAACCAGAATGCTGGAATCAAACTGGAGCCAGAATTCAGACTGCATTGTCAGAGCTGGATAAATAGCAAGACTTTAGCAAGATAGATAGCAAGACTGCAAACTTCTGGGAATCAGGATGGCGTCTGAAATACAACATTGCTCTGGCAACAGGTAAGGGCTCCAGGAAGTCATTTTATAGTTGTTGTTTATTCCTGATTGGAAACTGCAATCAGCTGGGCAAAAGCACCACTCTGAGTTGCTGAGAAGGATCAGGTGACTATATACAAGATGGCAGCTCCCATGGACTGGATTTTGAGGGAATCTGAAATGGAGGCTTTTGTCACCTGATTGGCTGAGAGGAATCATGTGACCGTACACAAGATGGCCGCACCCATACTCTGATTTTAGAGGGATCTCTGGAGTGGAGACAGACTGGACAGCATCTTACAGAGAGGTCTGAAACCAGCAGAGCCTGAGGACCACAAGGACAACTTGGAAAGGCAGTAAAGAGGTAAGTGACAGAACCCGAGAGCCTGGTGTGTGACAATAACCCCCCTTTTGAGGGTGGACCCTTGACACCTCTTGGGCTTCAAAGGGAATTTTGCATGGAAGATACGGACCAAGCGTGAAGAATATACATCAATGGCTTTAATCCAGGCTCGTTCTTCTGGGCCCTAACCCCTCCAATCAATAAGGTACTGAAGATGAACAGGACGAATCTGTGAATCGAGTATCCTTTCCACTTCATACATGACTCCTCGTTGAGTTTGGATTTTAGGAGTCTTAGGGAGTGCAGAATCCAGGACCAAAGGTTTCAACAAGGATATGTGGAAGGAAATTGGGATTCACATATATGGAGGAAGTTTTAATTTGTAAGCTACTTGGTTGATGACTCGCTCTATGGGTAATGGATCAATGTAGCAAGGGACAAATTTCATGGAAGGTACCTTAAGCCTCAGGTTGCGAGTGGAGAGCCAGACTTCATCGCCTGGTTTGAGATTGGGTATTTATTGACGTTTGTAATTGGAGGAAGCCTTTAACAGGGAAGAAAGGACTTCCTTCCATATTTTAGAGAACTGACGTAAGGTGATATCAGCATCTGGTACAATGGCAGAAGGAAGAGGCTGGAACTCAGTTATTCTGGGATGAAGACCATAAACTGTAAAAAAAAGGTGTAGACCCAGAGGAGGAATGGTACTGATTATTGTGGGAAAATTCTGCCCAGGGTAAGGGTTCTTTCCAGTTGTGCTGTAAAGATGAGATAAGTATGCAAATCCTGATTCACCCTTTCACTTTGGCCATTTGTTTGTGGGCGATAGGCAGACGAAAACTTAAGCTTCACTTGAGCTGAACAAAAAGACCGCTAGAACTTGGCCACAAACTGGACCCCACGAAGCATGAAAATCTTCTCAATAAGCAATTGAGCCAGCTTTGAAGCAGAGGGTAGTCCAGTGAGAGGGACAAAATGGGCCATCTTGGAGAACCTGTTAACTACAACCCAGATGGTGTTGAACCCATTAGAAACTGGTAGATCAGTAATGATGTCCATAGACAGATGAGTCCAGGGTTGGTGAGGAATTGACAATGGTTGAATTTGGCCAGCAGGTGTCTGGCGATATATTTTATGTTGGGCACACCTGGAACAGGAAGCAATGAATTATTGGATGTCTTGCTTTTAGAGTAGGCCACCAATAGGAACTTTGGAGAAATTTGAAAGTCTTTTGAACTCCAGAACGTCTGCAAAATCAGGAAGCATGAGCCCATTGAACCAATGTCTTGCGAAGTGCTGGAGCTATGAAAATTTTTCCCAGAGACGTGGAAGTAACAATATTGGTGGTAGAAAAGAATACAGGATCGATGATGGGACTATTGTGGGTGTGGCAAAGATCCTCATCTTGAACCATGGAACGAGAAAGAGCATCAGCCTTACAATTCTTTGATCCTCGCCAGTAGGTTAATTTGAAGTCAAAAGTGGAAAAGAACAAGGCCCATCTAGCTTGTCTTGGATTAAGACACTGAGCTGACTTTAGGTACAAAAGGTTTATATGATCTGTAACGACAGAGATGGGATATTTGTCAGCTTCCAACAAGTGTCTCCATTCTTCCAAAGCAAACTTAATGGCTAATAATTCTTGATCTCCTATAGAGTAGTTTTTCTCTGCCGGCAAAAATTTGTGAGACAAATAGCCACAGGGATGAAGATATCCATCTTCAAAACTTTGAGACAAAAAAGCGCCTACACCTACGTCTTCCCCCCCAACCACCTTCCCCTCCACTCCTTCCGCCCCAACACCCGCGAGTAAGTCCACTCTCTCATTTTATCCTCCCCCCCCACTACCTGTCCCTTGGATCCAATCCCCTCCCACCTTCTTCGCTCACTTTCCCCCACCACCTGCTCCCACCTCGCTCACCTCTTTAATCTCTCCCTCTCCACTGGCATCTTCCCATCCTCCTTCAAACATGCTCTTGTATCCCCCATTCTTAAGAAACCTAATCTCAACCCCACTTCTCTCTCGAACTATCGCCCCATATCTCTTCTCCCCTTTGCCTCCAAAATTCTTGAGAGGCTCATCTGCAGCCGTCTCACCTCCGACCTTTCTGAACACTCCCTTCTTGATCCTCTCCAGTCTGGTTTCCGCCCCTTCCACTCCACTGAAACTGCCCTGACTAAAGTCACCAATGACCTCCTCTCTGCTAAAGCCAGGGGCCACTTCTCCCATCTCATCCTCCTTGACCTCTCTGCAGCCTTCGACACCATTGACCACCCCCTCCTCCTTCACACCCTCCAGTCTTTCGGCCTCTCCGGCCCAGTCCTGTCCTGGTTTACCTCTTACCTTACTCACAGATCCTTCTCTGTCACCACCTCTGGCTCTCTCTCCCCCCGTCCACCCTTCCAGTCGGGGTCCCTCAGGGCTCTGTTCTGGGACCCTTACTCTTCTCTCTATACACCTCCTCCCTGGGTGAACTCATCAGCTCCTTCGGCTTCAGCTACCTTCTTTACGCTGACGACACTCAACTATACCTCTCCTCTCCTGATCTCTCTCCCTCCCTCCTCTCTAGGGTGTCCGCCTGCTCTCTGCCATCTCCTCCTGGATGTCCTCTCGATTCCTCAAACTTAACCTTGCCAAAACTGAGCTCATAGTTTTTCCTCCCTCTCATACCTCAACCCCTTCTGACCTCTCCATCACTGTCGACAACACCTCTATCTCCCCTGTCCCCCAACTTCGCTGCCTTGGTGTCATCCTCGACTCCTCTCTCTCCTTTGGCCCCCACATCCTCTCTCTTGCTAAATCCTGCCGCTTCCAGCTGCGTAACATCGCTCGCATCCGGCCCTTCCTCTCCCAAGATGCCCACAAATGCCTTATCCACTCTCTGATCATCTCCCGCCTGGACTACTGCAACCTCCTCCTCACTGGCCTCCTCCACCGCTAGGCTTATTTTCCTTTCTCAATGCTCCTCTTCTGTCTCCCTCCTCTACCTAGCCCTTCACTGGCTCCCATTCCCCTTCAGAATCCTCTTTAAGCTCCTCACACTCACCTACAAGGCCCTCGCCAACTCCACTGCGCCCTACATCTCCACCCTCCTCTCTATTCATGCTCCATCCCGCCCTCTCTGTTCTGCCTCTGACCGTCGCCTCTCTTCCCCCCTTATAACCTCCTGCCATGCACGTATCCAATGCTTCGCCCGCGCTGCCCCCCTCCACTGGAACAAGCTCCCTCCATCAGAACTTCCCCTAATCTGTCCAGTTTCAAACAGGCCCTAAAAACTCACCTTTTTCTTAAAGCCTTTCTGTCTCCCACTTAACTTCCTACTTTATCTTCTGCCTCCGTCCCCCTACTCTCCCTCTCTCCCCTGCGTCTCTCTGTCTGTCCACCCCTCCCCTTAGATTGTACGCTCCTCTGAGCAGAGCCATCTCTCTTCCTGTTTCCACCACTTTTAACTCTGCTCTCCAGCTACTTAGCCCTTCTCCTCGAGGGTCCTCCACCCCACGTCCACTCTCGCTCCCTCCTCCCCCCTGGGGGTCTCCCTATCTTCCGCACCCTCCTTCTTGGGCCCCGTCGTTTGCGGATCCTCCCTCCACCTTCCCCGCCCTCTCTAGCTGTGCATTGAGCTTATTGAGTTACTGTGCTTACTCTTTACTGTACTGTGCTGTCTCCCATTGTATTGTAATTTGTTTGTCCCTGTACAGCGCTACGGACACCTTGTGGCGCCTTATAAATAAAAATTAATAATAATAATAATACTGCAGAGGCATCCACTTCCAGGATGAAAGGTCAGGATAAGACAGGCTGGTGAGGAACTGGAGCGGAAACAAAGAGTTGCTAACGCAATGAAATGCTGCTTTAGTTTCTTCAGAATTGGAGGGATCAGACCCCTTTTTGGTAAGGGCTGTGATAGGAGCCACATGAGTGGAGAAATCTTTAATACATTTTCTGTAATAGTTTGCAAAACCCAGAAAGTGTTGGACCACCTTGAGAGTAGTTGGAAGAGGCCAGTTGAGAATCGCCTTGAGCTTCTCTGGGTCCATCTGTAAATCAGTATGAGAAATAATATAACCTAAGAAGGAAATGGATGTAACTTCAAAAGGTGCATTTCTCCAATTTACAAAAGAGCTGATTGGTATGGAGTTGTGAAAGAACCTCCTTGACATGGGCACGATGTGATTCCAGATTACTGGAGAAGATAAGGATGTCATCCAGGTAGACGACAACTGTTTTGTAGAGAAGGTCACAGAAAATTTCTTTGACATAATGCTGTAATACTGCTGGGGAATTACTCAATCCGAATGGCATGACTAAGCACTTGTAGTGCCCATCACGAGTGTGAAAAGCAGTCTTCCATTCGTCCCCTGCACTAATCTACACTAAACTACATCTAATTTGGTGAAGATGTTGGCTCTTCTGACACGATCAAACAATTCCGTGATTAGGGGCAAAGGATAACGATTTTTGATGGTAATATCGTTCAAACCTCTATAGTCAATGCAGGGGCGGAGACTGCCATCTTTTTTCTTCACAAAAAATAAACCTGCTTTGGCAGGTGAGGAAGATGGATGGATAAACCCCTTCAAGATTTTCCTGAATGTATTAATTGATTTAGTCTCAGAGAGAGAAAGCAGGTAGGTACGCCCCCTAGGGAGTATCTTCCCCGGCATCAAATTGATTGGACAATCCCAGTCTCTATGTGGTGGTAAGGAGTCATCACCAGCTTTACTGAACATATTGGAGAAGTCCCTGTAAGGTAAACGTGGAAACTCTTGACCAGAGGAGCTGTTCATAACTCTGGATCTGTGCTATGAATCTGGGAAAGGCCTGCAAGTCATAGATGGAGAAATTTAAACAACATGTTATAAAGGTTGCCAAATTGTTCTTATAAAAGCTGGAAGGCATTAAGAGAATGCTCAGAATAAATGTGGACTAGATATTTAATACCCTGCTTTTCACAGATATGTAGTTATAATATAGTTGAAAAGTGGAAAAGGGAGGGGTTAAACAAAGTCATGTATTAGAGGACTAGCTAGCTGTAAATATATTGCACAGGACTCTAGCACTGAACCATGCCTTAAGAATAGTTTTCATTGACACAATAAGGTTATGGTTACAGGTGGTACCAAGAAAAAATATATTTTTGTAAGTATCGGTTGGCACATGAGCAGGTAGTGCAGTGAGATCATGTGATTGCACTGCGGTGAATAAAAACAGGGTGGGCCTGGCTCACTATGAGCTTTTTGATTGGCAGTCTGCACTTTATAGTGCAGGTAGTGCCATGATATTGTGCCCATGAAACATGCAGTAATTTTCTGTCTGTGGAACTCTGCTGTGTGTTTACCTTGGTTCTGATTCTGACTACTCTCTAGATCACTGCCTGCCCTCACTTCTGAATTGGACTTGCCCTGGCCCCTGCATTAGACTTTTCCCTGGAGGCTGACCAATTGACTGAAAGCAACCAATACAGGCTTCTGTTTGTGCAGACTACAGCAGACAAATTGAATATTCCATCTTTTCTGGTCTATGTGAGTACCTACATTTCCTATCTCTTTCCAGTATCATTAATTGGCGCCTCTAAAATTTTTACTGCCAAGGCCAGTTCTGAAATAGGCCTCTATTACTGTGTACCCAAGAGCTGGAGGAAAGCAAGAACCAGTGTGCACCTTTAGGCACCTAAAGCCTATAGCAGCTTTAGGGGTCTGCTATAGGTGATGACCATAACTAGTCTGGTTTTAGGGGTTCATCCTGGGAATTTGTTGTCATAATTTTGAAAGAACCCATCCCTGTTGTTCCACAAACACCATTGCAATATATGTATTTCACCAACCAGCAGTATCCAATTGAGAAAGAATGTAGCACCAAGGACAGACATCCTCCTTTCTCTGACAGATGTAGAGTTGAAATACTAAATCTGGGGCACTGCCCACAAAAGCTCAACTGCTGTGGACAGAGGTATCAACAGCAGTGCCTTTCTAAACTCAAAATTTAGGTAGATACTTCACTTTGCCTATTACTGTAAGTGAGGGTCAGAGCAGGTGTCAAATAACATTGCAAATTGAATGTAACAAAGTTGGACGTAACCATTTGAATCTAGATTTACAAGTAGTTAAAATAAGTCTACGAAGTAGAATAAACTCTTAGCATGAGTTTGAAAGGTTAAAAATCATCTAGTGGAAAAAAATATACTTGGTTTATATGACATTAATTCCAGAGTAATACCATGTTTACCAATAATCTCAAAGCCTGCAGTAAGCGATAGTCTGCAGTACAGCATGTTAAGTCATTGAATGAACCCCTCTTCAAACCCAAACTGAGCCAGAGCCACCCTCCAATAAGGCAACTCAAATGAATCAAATGCCTTAACAGCATACAGAGACACAATAATTCTCCTTTCTCGGTTTTCATAAGGTTATTAAATATTATCACATACCTGCATTGTATTCCCCAAAATGAATTCAATCAGACAAGGATGTATGATTGAAGAAATGACAGAATTTAATGTTGGGGCCAGAATTTTTGCCACAATCTTATAATCTAGTGCAAGTTAGGAGATGGAACTATAAGAGCCAAATAAAGCTTCTTTGCATCAGGCAGAAATTCTATGAGGACTTCCATCATACAGAGTGGGAACCTGGGATTAGATATAGCTTCATTATACAAATGTAACAAACTAGGACTCTCTGTATTTCTTATACAATTTCACATAGAGGTCATCTAAGCTTCGGGGTTTTTAGCCGTATTAATTTCCTTTAATGTCAAGGGAAATTCAAGAATATTACAAACAATATCATAAACAAAGCAAGCATACACCTCTAAGCTAGGACAAGTTATACGTGTTGATTGCTTCAAGTACTACACAAAGCATAAAGGACTTTTGTACCTGGTTACATGTGGTTTGGGGCCACCTAAATTTCCAATTATTCCCACTTAATCTATTGCTGGCCCATTGTTTCTTTCCAGCCACCCTATAAAGAGGACAGGTGGACAAGATACCAAAAAGGCCTGGGGACTGCCCAAGCACTATTGTCAGTTCATGGATTTATTAATGTATTATATTATTGTATTAAGCATTTCATTGAGTGTGGGCTGATATCTCTCATAAGGCCCATTCCTAAATAAATAATGTAGGGATTGGCTGGCCTTGTCTTCAGGTCTTCACAATTAGGTCAATCTAACCTAAGACCTTTTTAAACTCCACATAAAGAAGCTCTAAAAAACAATAAAGTTTAAATAGAAGGAGATTTGTTTTGTACTGTTTTAACCTCTTCACATTCAATCTAAAGACTGACAGAAAAGTTAACCATGAAACTTGGGAGTGAAGTGAAGCTTTTGTGCTCAACCATGTGCTTTGATTTACAGGAAATTTCTAACAGATTTAATTAAGTGTAAAAATGTAACATTGAAGTGTATAGGATGTAGTGCATGCTGCAGAAAATGTGGAGGAGAGAAAGTTTATACAACATTAATTGACCACATCCTAAGGATATTATGATGACTTCATAAAACTACATGATAAATTACACTATTACTGATGACATATAACATTTCAACAATTACATAACTGATCACTAATTACTGATGTATTTCCATAAATGTATTTCCCCAAGATTCATAAATATCATTTAGTAAAGGATATTATACCTCCAAAGATGGTACACTTAAAATAGCACCCACTACAGTTTGTTGTGGATAACATTACATTTGTTCATACTAGACATGTTCACTGACCCCCGTGTCCTAGTTTTGGTTTTGGTTTTGGATCTGCATTAACTGCGTGTTTTTGTCTTGCCAAAACTGCCCTTGCGTGTTTTGGATCCCTATTTTTTTTTCTAAAATTCCTATTTTTTCTCTAAAATCACATCATTTAGTTTTTTTCCCTACATTACTAATAACCTAAATTACACTAATTTTAAGTCATTTGCAGTCAATATTATTATCATACACTTTCAAACAAAGACTGCAGCGGCCTGGCTGGATGCTAAGTGATAGAGCATTGACATAAACACACTGTGGTAATTCTACAGCTAATACATAGCGACGAGCAAGATGTTGTTGTCATTATCCTCAGACTCATCCTCACCCTCATCAGTTTGTACATCATCCTCACACATTATTAATTCATCACCGCTGGAATCCACCATTACAGAAGTCTCAGTATTTTGATGTAATTGGCGGGAAAAGCCCCCACATCTTGAGGAAGTAGCCCCCATGCCGATCACTGACAAGGTTCCCGGCTGTGCTGAAAACTCTTTCCGAGTACACACTGGAGGGTGGGCAGCTTAGGCAGTGCAAAGCAAGTTGGTACATGGTCTCCAAATTCCCTTTATTTCCTCCCAGTATGTAAAGGGACTGTCTGATGTGTCTATTTCTATGCTGTCGTTAAAATAATCCTCCACCATCCTTTGGATGTTGATAGAAGGATAAGGTGGAGTTACGGCAGAGGTGTCACGTTTTTTGGTCAATTCTTTTAGACCAGACAAGATGTCAAAATGTTGTGCTGAGTCATCTGCATCATCTCTTGGGAAAGCTAAGTTTATTCCTAGCAAAAGTTGAGTGGAAAACTGAAGGAGGAGATATGATCTTGTCGCTTAACACTTGAGCTGTCAGATCTGGGTCAGTTGGAAACATAGAGAAAACATAGCTCTTAAACCTAGCAGCAAGCACAGTCGCCAAAATGTAGTGATCCAATATCAAGATTTTGATAACTCTTGGATCCTGGCGAAGCGAATAAGGTACTTGATCTACAAGTCCGACACACTTAGCGTAATTGCTTTGTTTACTCTCCTCCTTCAGTTTCTCAACCTGCTTTTCCAAAAGTCTAATTAAGGGAATCACTTTACTCAAGCTAGCAGTGACTGAACTCACTTCACAGGTGACTACTTCGAATGGTTTCAGCACATTGCACAACACGGAAAATATTCTCCACCGCCCTTGATTAAGATAGACCCCCTGTCACGGTTTGGTATTCTGAACTCTTGGATCCGCCCAACAGATGTTACCCCTAGCAGGACGCGGAGTCTAACAGGCGAATGGTCTTCACCAGCGGTCACCGCAAGGTGACTTGGATTCAGCGGCGTTCGCCTGCAGGTCGCGGTTCCTACCAGGGGTGTTGGGCAGGGTCCCAGGGGAGTGATAGTGACTGGTGTAACGTAGGCACACTGATGATGTTGTAAGTTCTACACCCAGACAGCAGATAGAAAACAGATGCAGGATAAAAGTACAATCAGCGATTTAATGATGACTGGATGATCAACAGAACAGTCTCAGTATATTGATACAAGGAACGTAGGAACAGGGTGAGCAGTGCCACCGGCAATATAATATGAATGAGTACAATTAGTGGTATAATCGGAGTATTCAAATATAGCAACAGCATGAACAGTCCAGCAACAGAGTAGAGATGGTAATGCAGCAGGTATATGAGACCACAATAAGGCAGCACAATATAGGAGGTACAAGTAACAGTCCAGGCAGCAATGTAGTCAGCACAACAAATAGGAGTTGGTGCGGTTTGAACAGAGACGCCTGGGAACTGTAATTCAGCGGAGATAGATGTAGCTTGAGTGGTGCCGTCCATGGAGGAGTAACACAATAGGGTCAGATGTAACTTGAGCAGCACGGCACGTGTAGTAGCAGCACAATGAAGACAAGTGTAGCTTAAGCGATCCAGCCCGTGGAACAGCAATACAGGAAAGGCAGGTGCAGCTTGAGTAGAGTAGCCCGTGGAACAGCAACACAGCGGAGACAGGTGCAGCTTGAGCAGTATAGCCCGTGGAACAGCGACACAGTGGAGACAGGTGCAGCTTGAGCAGGGTAGCCTGTGGAACAGCAAGACACAGCAGAGTCACTGACGATCCAGGTGGAGGCTCACAGAATAGGTAGGAAACTAATTAGACTGGTAACTTGATCAACAGGCCCAAAGGAAACGGGAGGGAGTGCCTTTTCAAGTTTAGAGCCAGAACCAGGAACCAATAGGAATCTTGCCAGAAACAGACAGGTACTCAGTCTGCACATGTGCAGATCAACACTAAGGGTTTGAAGTCTGTTTAATGAGGCACAGGCGAGTGTCTTAGTCTTCGGCTATGGAAGCCGAATGAGCGCAGTGTGACATGCCCCCTCCTTTCCCAATGTCATGGCTTGTGGAGTAAGCGTGGATGGCTTTTCGCTGTTCCTCCATCCGCAGAAGCATATGCAGGGTGCAATTCCACCGTGTCACCACCTTTTGCTTCAGTTGGTGGCAGGGCAAATTAAACTGCTCTTGTAGCTGCTGCAATCTCCTACATGCTGTTACCGAATCCCGGAAATGTCCAGATATTTTACGGGCCACAGACAGCATCTCCTGCACATCCCTGTCATTTTTTGTCTAAATCTGTCAGTCATTTTGTACTGTGTTATCTAGCTTAAACACCAACAGGACAGCTCCATTGCTACATTGCTAATTGTAATTGCTGAAATAGAAATAATAGGGCTGGTAGTCTTGGTCTAAATCTGTTTTCACATTGTACTGTGTTATCTAGCTAAAACACCAACAGGACAGCTCCATTGCTCCATTGCTAATTGTCATTGCTGAAATAAAAATAATAGGGCTGGCAGTCTTGGTCTAAATCTGCAGTTACATTGTACTGTGTTATCTAGCTAAGACACCAACAGGAGAGCTCCATTTCTAATTGTCATTGCTGAAATAGAAATAATAGAGCTGGCAGTCTTGGTCTAAATCTGCAGTCACATTGTACGGTGCTATATAGCTAACACGCAAACAGGAGAGCTCCATTGCTAATTGTCATTGCTGTATTGACAGCCGTATTATTTCTAATTCAGCAATGACAATTAGCAATGGAGGGCAGCACGGTGGCTAAATTGTTAGCACTTCTGCGTCACAGCGCTGGGGTCATGAGTTCAATTCCCGACCATGGCCTTATCTGTGTGGAGTTTGTATGTTCTTCCCGTGTTTGCGTGGGTTTCCTCCAGGTGCTCCGGTTTCCTCCCACACTCCAAAAACATACTACTAGGTTAATTGGCTGCTATCAAAATTGACAATAATCTCTCTCTCTCTCTCTGTCTGTCTGTGTGTGTATGTGAGGGAATTTAGACTGTAAGCTCCAATGGGGCAGGGACAGATGTGAATGAGTTCTCTGTACAGCGCTGCGGAATAAGTGGCACTATATAAATAAATGATGATGGTGATGATGTTGAATGGAGCATTGGATCTCTCTTGAATGTCACTGGAGACTTCGAAGAACACTGCTACCCTTCCTCTTTCTTTTCTAGCTATTGTTATGGTCACCAGTGCGGCATAAACTTGTAGAACAAGCGGGTGAGGTCTTCGCCTTTAGCAGACGCCTTTTCCGTAGAGACTGGTATGCTCACAGGTACTCGGATGCCCCCAGGACTTATGCTCAAAGTAGTACAGGTTTATACTCACACAGCGGCGCACAAGTGCAGGAGGTAATGCACAGAATAGAACAAGCCAGAGATCTATGGACTGGACAGAGCACCGGTGGAGATGTCAGAAACCAGCAGGGACAGGGTCACAAGCACAGGTTCAGCGTCCGGGTTCAGGCAGAAGATCAGGGTCACAGGCAATGGTTCAGAATAAAGGAACAGGCAGAGGTCATACACGAGAAAGCAATCCAAGGGTTAAACACCAACACAGCACAGAAGCAGGCAGCAATACTGAAAATAGAATGCTATAACCGGCAGAGAGGCTCAGACCTCACTGCCTTAAATAGTATTAAGAGCCAATCAGGACAGCGAAGGACAGGGCTGACAATCAGCCTCAGGAACTGGCAGAGGTAATAACATAAACCAGGAACATGTATAAATATATAAATTAACCAGTTTAAATCATACGAGAGCTCCCCCTGGAGTTGGAGGATGTCCCTACACCATCATACTCTATGCCACAAAGATAATCCCAAAGAATAATAACAGAGCATAGTAACTACTGCACGCGCCCAGCTGCTAGATCACGCCGGAATGCAGCATACCGCCGTGGCTCGTGACAGCTATGATGCTGCCCAACTGCACTAGAGACTGCCAAGAACCATGCTACCCCTTCTGTGTCCCTCTGTGAAATGGCGCTGGATCACCGTGGAGGGCAGTACTTATAGAATCCAAAACTTGCGAGATCTGACGATGTAACAATGACGTTCTGCCTCGTTTTCAATTCCTAGGGCGCGCAAAAGTACTGAGACGGCTCGGCTCGCTAGTCGGATCGGAGTATCTAGTTCATACACTGTCTTAGAAGGAGAAATACAGAAAGGAAGGAGAGAAGTTCCAGAAGTAGTGTTCAAAATTGTTCAAACTAGACATACACACAACCCAGCCTCTGCATCTAAAAAAGCAGTAAAATATAAAAATGAAAAAGTGCAATAAATGGTAGGCGGAGGTGGTCAGTGCCTGATTGTGTGTCCAGGGATGCCTATAAGAATTATGGCCTCCTTGACAATTTTTGATCCCAGGCCCACCTTTCCTTGAGAGATGCATTTGAAAAATGTTATATCTCAACATATAATTGATAAAATGAAATAATTTTATTACATTGTGGGTAATGCAAACAACTGTTCGGTTACAACGTAGATCCTTTGATCAAAAATGTCTTCATAATGCGAGTACTTACATTATATCCATGGGCCCACTGAAGTGTTCCCCCCCCCCGGTTGCCGACCCCATGTATGTCATTGTCATTCTCTGCATAATTCACTGTGATTGTGAGTCAATGTGTGTCATTGTCAGAGTAAGTCTTATTGTCAGTCTGTGTTCATGTGAGTCTTTCTGGCAATGTATGTCAGTATTGATATTGTGTTAAAAAACATAATTTTTACTAATCATTTTGTATTATAAGGAATAACATACCCCTAGTTTAAATTTTTGTGGTTTTAAGAAGGTCCTGAGGAGCTTATGCAAGTCATGCAACATGCTTGTAATTTTTCTTATTATAACTCACAGTATTACAAATCACATACAGGGCCGGATTAACCCGAGGTCTAACTGGGCTACAGCCCAGGGGCCTCGGGCATCCAGGGGGCCCTTCAAAGTCCTCAGCAGCATTATTGAATTGCCCCTTAGCCCAGGGGCCTCCATTCCCTTAATGTGGCCCTGATCACCTATAACAAGAAAAGTTATAATGCATTTATTGACATCATACACTGCCTTTAGCCACACTTATTATACAATAAAATTAAGGGTTGGTCTTTCTAAGTATATGTCTGTTCATTTGTTACAATGGACATTAAAAATCCTAAAATACTTCATGGACATAGTCCCAGAGACTCATGAGACTTCTGGCCCATTGGATTGTATGCTAGGGAAATGGCCATCCTTTTTATTGGTTTTAAGGTGACTCATTTAGTTTCTAATAGCAAAAGAAAATAATTGAGAAATAAAATATATTCTTCTCAAATGTTCATCTGTTTACATCATGTCTGCAATATGCACTACAGTTTTCACAATTTCTCATCAGTTGTGAATTGTATATACTTTCCATATTTCCTTCTTCTAATCGAGCTGAAATAACTTAGAACTTTAAATCTGGAGGATCTGTACTGTTATCTTTTATGGTTTTGACTGGGTTATCATAAAACATGTGATTGTTGATATATCGTTGATGTCATGTTTGAGTCATTGGTCAGTGATTTAATATTGCTTGAAATATTATATATGATGTCATCAGTGACATCATTAATTATGTAATTGCTTTTATGAGTGTTATCTTTATATTGAGTGCAAACTTATCTGGAAAATTTCCAGTTTTTTCTTTAACTTTTGATAGAACCTTAACCATGCTTTTAACTTTTATTTAATGACTATAACATATAAGTGGATATAATCACTCAATGATATACTTTACAAGAAGTCACCATAGCTAGAATCAAAAATGTAATTCAATAATCACAATGTAAAGTGTATAGAGGTAAACATGTATATGTATCAGTGGCCATACTGTTAAAGCCCATTACACACTTTACAAAGACCCTCGTTAATCAACTGTCAGGCCTATGGTAACTGGAAGGGTTTCATTGTTACAAAGTCTGGGCATAGTTGTAGACCTTTTTCTTCAAATGTTACTGAAAAATCTGGACACTTATCTATTAGACACCAGTGTTTTATGTTTTTTTAAATAAGTTTAAAACTAAATAGTCATGTAAATATAAATATGTAATGTAATATTTGTAGGAGGGGTACATATGGCAGCACTGCGGTGCGGTGGTTAGCACTGCTGACTCACAGCACTAGGAACATGGGTTCAATTCCAAACACGTTTATATGTTCTCCCTTTGTTTGCGTTTGTTTTTCCTCTCAGTGTTCTGAATTCCTCCTGTAGTTCAAAAACCGAATGGTAGGTTAATTGGCTGCTGAACAAATGGTCCCTAGCACATGTATAGTAGATCATTTAGAATATAAACTCTAATGAGACACGGACTGATGTGGATGACTGAAAAATATTCTCTGTAAACCATTGTGCAAAATGATAATGCTATATAAAAAGCAATAATAACGTATGGACAAGAAAATGTTAGTGTTAACTCTATACTGTTAAATAGGAGCAGGTTAGCAACATCCATATGGTTGTTTTTTTTCATACTTGTGGATTACAAGAAAGAAGAAGATCCCCTTGGGTTTAAGTTGAATAAGTCTTTAAATAAAGGATTTTGGATTTTTTTACGGCAGTGGGCAATGGAAACCAAGACATGCTGGCATTTGTAGTTCTACAAGTGTCAGTATGCCCTGTCACCTAGCTGTATTCTGGCACTTGTAGCATACCCAAGCAATTTATGGCTACCAGGGCTTGTTGGTCCCCATAGTGCTACATAAAAAAATGCACATTTTTCACTTTACACTTAATATATTACCCCACAACCCACCACAAACAGGTGATGGGAAGAGATCCAATGATTTCAGCAGGGGGCTGTTTTTGTCCTAGGGAGGAGAGCTGCAGGTTCCCCATCAGCACAGATCTTGTGCAGGGGGTCCAGTGTTAGAAGTCACAAGTTTAATATGCAGCTGAGTCTGCACATGTACACAAACATGTGTATTGCTAACTCTACATGAGCCTGTACATGAGGCCCTTTAATTTACTTTATACATCTGTTGACCAACATGAATTTATAGTAACATTTCATTGTGAAAATATAAAAACATTAAGAAGACCCATAAGGAGACAAAATAAGTTGTTTCAGAACTGTAGAAAATTGGTAGTGTTAGCAGTAACATATAAAATTACTTGTATTCTTATTTGTTTATTCAACTGCAAATGTTTCACTTGTTCATAAGAGATTGATATGACATTTTACATTTTATTATGGTTTATAAATCTATTAAAGATAAAATAGAGAAGATGAGATCACTGTAATATTTATGCAAAAAGAAAGTATTTTGTTACATACCCCTTGTTCATCTAGCTTAAGCAACTGTTCTTGGACCTTGGGTGAACTTATAGCTTGACGAAGACACTGAACATTAAGATCTGGTACCACATACTCCAGGACTTCTTTGTGAGGAAGGCCACGTGCTGAACCATGTCTTGCTGTTGATGGTACAGCATCTTCTAAAACTGCCCCTCTCAGGGTTGTAAGCTGCAAAAAATGTTAACACAACTGTAATACATTGTACAGTAAAGACAACATAAACTAAGGTATTGTCAACACAATAAAAAACATTTTTCAAAAGCTGGACCGAAACCAATACATTTCTGATATTTTATTGTATATCTACATTATACAAAAGTGGCCTGGTTACTTTCCGAGGCTGCACTCTAATTAAAACATAAAATAGTTATTACAATATATGATGCGTTTGTGCGTACTTGTACATTGCTTGCACAGTAATAATGGACCAGTTTGGCATGTGACCGTAAACCATTTAGGTTGGTGAAGATCTGAGATTTATTAGTTACCGTGTGATAAAGCAAGTGATATTTGGCAATCAGACTGATATTGTCACTTTTGAGGTCCTAAAATGAACCCAATGTCTATAAATGGACTCACTATAAGGAATGTTGGTATATACAGTCAAAAGATGACCGCTATCAGTACACAGAGGTCCGAGTGAAGCCACTGATCTAGTCTCTCTATACTAGGGTTGGCAGCATCACCCCGTGGATGGTGTTTACCCTGTGTACAGATCAAAGAGGAGCAGTTCAGATTACTGTCATTTTTTCTTAAACTGGTTGCACAGAATTGTATTGGTATGGCGTAAGTATAAGGGTGTTACTGTAGGAGAGTAAAACTCCTTAATTTCAGTGAAGTTAGTATGTGTCTTATATCTGCAGCATGGTTTATGTTGTATTATTGTATGGGGCTTTAGCATAGTGTGATTGGGGCACCCATGGTTAGTGCAATTAGGTGCCCTAGTGCAACTAGCTATGTGGAGCAGTGAAGCAATGGAATTTAGTTTTGCAGAACGAGATTACTGAAATCAGATAAAGGTGTGGTAGGGAACATTTTTACAGGCAGTTCTTGCTGTATGGAAGGGAGCACAGCCATTTCCACTCCACAAAAGTATTGAGTCTGATCCTATACATTTTGGTGGCGGTTTGTACTTTCCATTTGCATTTTGGTGAATAAACACATTGCTAGCTACCCTTTGCGCTTTTTAAAATAAAGCTTCAAAAACATGTGTCTCATGAAATAAATGCAGTCCTGAGGGTAAATGTATTAAACTGAGAATTTTGCAAAATCGACGATATTCGGCGACATTGCAGAGAAAATTTAAAACGGCAATGTTTTAAAAGGCAAAACTTGCAAAATCTGCAGTTTAATACATTTACCCCCTGGTGTCACCTGAAGTGAGGCTGAACCAAGCCCTCCCCCCAGACACACATTCATTTTGGTAAAAACACTGAACCATTTAATTTGATTAAAGTAGTGTTTCTAAAATAGCAGAAAGCTAAAGTTTAATATGATGAGTTTTTTTCTACTTCCCCGCAAACCTAGTTTGCAGAAGCATTTTTCTCAAGTGGAGAAAAGGTGTGCACCTTAAAGTGCACTAGATTTACCTTCTAGGCGCACCATTGTTTTGTAGTGTGCATCCAAAATTCTATATAAATGAGGTCCATAATGTAGATGTAGCATAGTGTGTGAGCATTGTGCGGAGTCATAGTTTAGTGTAGGTTGTAGCATAATGTGGGTGTCAGCATTTTGTTGGATAACAGCCAAGTATAGGATACTTTTGATGTATACGACCCACTAGTCCAACTTTTGGATGGAATATCCAGATTCTTTAATTGTGGTGACCTTTGAGAAGAGGGCATGGAATCATTGAAATAAGGGTATTATTGGGTCCGCCCTATAAGGAGAGGTTTGAGATTATCAGGACAAGTTTTGGGCAGATATGGATCAGGCTTATTTTGTAGGTAGTGGCAGAGTGGGTGTCTGGTTGGGATGGCAGTGTATTGTAGATTGTACTAAAGTTTTATTATTGCCTGGGGTGCAAGCACACACTTAGAGGAGGTTTCCAGTTGCCCAGAAACCCTCCATCTGGCTTGGGACCAGCCACTTGACTGCATGTGGCCGCAGATCTTACAGATCCATTTCTCCCCTCCCTTCTCCTATGTGTGTGCCCGCCTTCCCCTGCATGTTGGCTGTCCCATGTTTGCAGGCAGCAAGAGAGGCAAACAGATGTGTCTATCTCTGAAATGTACAGCACATGGAATAAGGTACTTGTGGTGTGGGGGAAGAGCTCTTAATGTAATGAGGGTGGGAGCATGAGCTGTTAATTTAATGGTGAGGGTGGGGAATAATCCTTTAACAGTACATAGGAGATATTCATTTATTTGTGGGAGCTATTTAACTTAATGTGTGGTCATGGTGGTGCCTATTAATTTATGGTGTGATGATAGGACTATTAATTTAATGTGGGTCAGAGTTTGGGGACAATATTATTTATTAAATGGGAATGTTTATTAATTAATGTTGGAGAAAACCACCTTTAGAAATCGTGCATTTGCTACTTGGGTGTAGCGTAGTACAGGCTATAGCATAGTGTGAGCAGATGAGTACGTCACCTCTGGTGGCATAATGAGGGGGCACATGGAGTGGAGCAAATGAACAGCTAACAAATATTTTATGTTTATTTTACTTCTGAATATGGGTTATGGACTTAAAGACAATTACCAGGGCACAGCCTGCCACTGCATGTGAACGGACTTAGTAAGCTAGAGCTCCAATACTTGTTTCAGCTATCCTAACTTGTCTTTCACTGCCATCAATTGTCCTATTTTATTTCAGATTAACCTGGAATTGCCTAAGAAAAGGTTAATAGCTATTGGCTAGATATTATTTCCCCACCTTCCCTAACTAAAACAAATATCAGGGTTTATGGTACTGAAACAATTTAGCAGCTCAGACAAAAAAAGGTTGTGATTTGGAAAAAGCATTGTCTGCTATCAGCCAGATAAAAAATATAAACCAGGTACCTAGATAAAAGGAAATTGAGTTGGCAGGGAAACAGAACAGAACAGAATATATAACAAGTTCATCCTCTACTACTAATTGAAGACACTTAGTAAGCTATTTTTCTGCAGGCGATCCTTTCTTTAATATGGCAAGGGTGCAGTAGACCCAACCACCTATTGCAAAATTAAGTAATAGTGTGGGAGATGAAGTGACCAACCTCATAGCATTAATGGATGTAATCCACATGACATTTTTTTTTTCTAACCAATACACTGCCTGTGCCTAATATACAGTAAAAACCTGTGGCAAAACCTAGAAGGGATTATGTTCCTATTACTGGCGAAGGAAGATGTAGACTTACTTGATGCCCCCCTCAAGTTAGAAGAAATGCTGGAAGCAGTTAAGTCCTTTCTGGGAAAGAAGGATCCGGGCACAGATAGCCTGCCAATGGAAATATATAAGCTTTATCAGGAGGACTACCCGCAGCCAATATTAGAAACTCTCAATTCGTTCTATGAGAAAACTTTTCTGATGCTTTCTATGTGTAAGGCAATAACTATAGTTCCTATACATGGCAAAGATCCATCGTCTTGTGAATTATACTCATTTATATCACTTTTGAACTAATACTTCCTAAAGTCCGAGACACTAGTTTGTCTCCAGTGAACATTAATAATAGTAATAACACCATAATCAAACCAGCTTCATGACTTGAAGCCACTTCAATTAATATCAGACACCTCCTTGTAAACTTGCAAGTAGGCCATGAGTATACAGATATAAGTGTGGTTAGGGCAATACACCCTGCTAATATTTTGACACTAGACAAAGGGGGGTACCAATGGGCAAACTTGGGTTTGGCCATAACTTCATGAAGTTGGGATGATCACTTTATTCTCACACTGTGGTCAGAATCACAATAAGTGGGTGCCTTCTATCTGAGTTCCTTTAAAGTTATTGTACTAGACAGGGTGCCCACTCCCCTTAACTTGTTTGTCCTTGCCATCAAGCTATCAGACATTTCCTGAGAGCTGTGGGCGAGGTTAAATAATTGGTATGTGGTCCGTGCTATACATTAGGTCAATTTTGTGGTCTGACAATAAACCCCTTTGTATACTATTTGGTCTTCAAGCTGCAGCAACTGAAAGGCTGATTCCCAGGTGGAAATGCATATAGTAGGAACCTTTGAAGGAGCAGGTGGAGCACATACAGATGCATCCCACCTTATCATTTATATGATAGTTACAATATTAGATAAAGGGTGGTAGATAATGGGAAAGGGAGAATAATCCGTCTTTTCCAAATATAGGGAATCTTTACATTGCAAGAAGATAGGTAAATTGCAAGGGTTTGGTCAACGGAAACAATTTGGAATTTACATAATACAACAAGTGTTTAAAGATGCCACTCTGAAGTTATTTCAATAATTAAAAGCTGAATTTAACCAGCATAGAAAACATTATTAGAAATATATCCAATTTAGAGACACAGTCAGAAGTGAAAAATTATTTACATCTTATACAGTTACTGAATACCCCATATTAACTGAATTGTTAAAAAACGTATGTAGGTTTGGACTTATACCTACTCTATGTAGAACTATATTGTATGAAATAAGGGGGAAAACTGTTCTACCATCAGGTTACAGATGGTATATAGGTGAAATATTGCCTGGCATCCTGAAGAACAGCGGGTTAATATAGTGAAAAACACCCACAAGGGTGGTTGTAATAGTTTTACCTAATAGTTTTTAATAATATTACTAAAGGCAGCACATAAAATAACAGAAATATACATAAATCCTTTATTTCATTACAGTAAGCTTTCTTAAAGCAAAAATATTTTGAAATGCAGCTATCTGCTCCAAATGTAACTCTTATGAAAGTACTTTTTATATAGAATATGGAAATGTAATATATTACAGTAATTTCGGCAAGCAGCCATGCATAAGATTAATGTCATATACTACATCAGAGATTACCTTAATCCCAAAGCAAATATCCTGGGCTGGATTACTGAGCTGCCATGTGCAAAAGATATTTTTTATTGTGAAATTGTGCGGCAAATAAGTGAATGAATGCAGATTCGACCACTGTTCGGGAATGGATTACAGCCGTTTCTGAGATCAGTAGACTCAATATAAACACAAGAGGAGAAATGCATATGGTTAGAAGGAATAGAGTGTATTAAATCAGAAGAAGGGGCAGTTGGCATTGGGGAACAGGAGAATGCTCAGAGTAGGGGTGACATTAACGCCATTGCTGGTACTGTATAGGAAAAGGTGGGGGGCAGTGGAGTTGGTCACTATAGGATGACTGGGGCTGTGTGTTGGCAGGATGAACCCAGCAAGAAATGACTATGGACTGAAGGAGTAATAGGGTAGGCTGTGCTGGAATGTGGGTAGCTTTTGCAGAGACTCCCTAATAGAGATGTTACTGTGTTAAATGATAGGAGTGTTCTGGTGTGGGCAGACTGCAAAGCCAAATTTGAGAGCATATAGAGGAGCTGCACTCTTATTGGTGACTGGTGATTGTATTACATCATATAATTCCCTCCCTGAGATGCAGTACAGTATATCAGATAATTAAATATGTATCAATATACATTTTGTTATGACATTATAAAATCACATAAATTATATCCTGAATGATTTCTCTGTTCATCACATACAACATTTCCAGTATTACACCCCTGATCACTAATATCATACATCCAAATGATTAAATCAACTAAGTGATGCCATCAGTAACATCACTAATGATGTGATAGGCATGCAATTGTAAATTAAATTATGTCAAGAAATCACTGAGATGGGGACTATTAAGTTTGCTTTCAACGTTAACATCCCAAACCCTGGAGTTTTTAGTTTTGGAACTGCTACTGTGTTTTTAACAAAGGTTTTATAATCAATTACCTACTTTTTCCTCAAATAAAAATATAGTTTGGGGGACTATTTCAGCTCAAGGTACTGCTTCAGATGTATTTAATGGAAGAACCACAAAATATTTAAGCCTACCCATTCCACAATGCCACCTCCAGGGTTTGTATAACTGCCCCCCACTCTACCCTAGAGGTGGCCAAGACGGTTCTCCATTATTACTAGGCTAAGTAGGTCACAAAAATGTATGCTTTTTTTTAATTAAATAAATAGCTGAAATTCACATTGGTGTGTCATATATTTCATGATTCCAGCTTTATTTATCACAATATTTTAGTACAGGAATTAGTAATAAGACAGTTATATAAGCAGCTGTGTCACAATATAAAACGAGATTTGTCTACAGGAAAAAAGCAATAGATATTCAAAAAACCCAGAAAAAATACAATACAAAGAAAGAGGGACAGAGCGTATAAATGGAACAAACAAACAATAAAGACACAGAGGGGCTAAACTGAAATGAATACTGAGAGAATGATGCTGAGGTGCAGCAAAGAAGGGAATAAAACTACAAGAAAAGCCCAGGGACCATACATATTAGTAACACAGTGATCATAAATTCACAATCATGAGAAGGAGCTAATTAAACTGCACCAAGCAGGGTTGTCCTTCGCAAATTGCACCCCCACACACACACATCCCACTGGTGACAGCGTGTCTATTGCATTAACCATTGATTAACATACCAAAAACTCATCCTGAAAGGAAGTGAAATAAAGTGCATCAAACAGGTAGTAAAATATGTAATGTAGAACATGAATGTTACAGATGCAGTATCAGTGTAACTTAATGTAAAAAAGGTGAACAGGACAGAGAATATAGTAGAAAAGGATAGGATATCAAACATGACGTTTCTTTCAAACAAATAGACTGGGTAAGTAGATACAAACGGATGACAACTAAAGGATGCTTTAGGTGCGTTTCTGTGATGCGTTTTTATGAGCTTATCATGTGTGCACTTTTACTGACACAATCTATTGTACTGGCAGCTTGCAGGAGAAACAGGGCAAGCATAACATTTTAGAATGCAATGGTACACAGCATAATTGACTCTTATTTGTCCTATTTTTGATGCACTTTTAATAAGTTTATGCATAAGTGTGAACCAGGGGCATGGACAATAAATCAGTTAAAGCTCAGATCAGCAGCAGCAAAAAAGAGATTGCACATTGTAAAATGGTGCAATAAAAATTATGCTGGCAGAAAGCTTATCAATATTTTTATATTTTAACAGTGTTTTTTCTTTTATCTTTTGTTATCCAGTGGTTAAGACACATTAATAGATAATATTTATTGTTGTATAAAATTAACAACTTAATTAATAAACTGAGATAATTATTAACTATAACAAATTAACTAATTGTATTATTATATATTATATTTAAGCACTTTGTACTTGATACCAAACCCCCTGCACACCCTAATAAAGGACAGTCTAGGCAAGACCAATATAATATTACACTTTAAAAAGTGTCAGTAGTTGAAAGTTCAAGGCCTTTATGAAACTATTTAATAAATATACACAGTTTTATTTAAACTAAGCTACAATTTAAAATAATGCATCACATCATTTATCTACCCCTTCAGCATTTATTCCACTGCAGATTGTAATAACTTGAAAAGAACGAACATGCACAAAGGAGAATAATTACCTCACTTGTTCGGAAAGCAATGCGATAGCTGAATAGAGAAATATCTTTTTCTTTGATATCTTCCACCTTCTCCCTGCGAATGCTTACTGCTATAGGTCCCAAATTGTCATCAATTCCAAAGTAATTCTGATGCTCTAGGAAAAAAGTTTTATATAACAATTATTCTAATAAGCTTGCCTAAATAAGTATAGTAAAAAATAACCATAAACACATATCTCCCAACTGTACTGCTTTAGAAACAACAGTCTCATTGTGCAATATATGGCATAGCACAAAAGTGGGTGCATCTCATAAAAAAGTCCTGTTTGTGTTTTCTAGGTGTAAGTAACAATAGGTAGATATAGATTGTATGTGGGAAACAAAGATAAATTCTGAGTCATGGATTACACCTAGGTAGCATGCTTGTGGGGTAGGATTTATTGTCATGTTGTAAACAGAGATAGAAATGTCAGGTAGGTAAATTATTTTGGCTGGTGGGAATATTATTAGCTCTGTTTTTATAGTGAAAGGAAATCCAAGATGAAATGGCAGAAAGACAGTCAGTAACATCGGCTAAAACAGATGGTGGGAGATCCAGAGAAAATAGATAGAATTGGGTGTAGAAAGAGAAGAGAAAAGGACCTAGGACTGAGCCTTGTGGTACTCCAACTGATAAAGAAAGCTGAGAAGAGGTGGAACCAGAAAAACTAACACTGAATGCGCAATTAGATAAGTAGGATGAGAAACAGGATAAGACAATGTCCTGGAGAGCTAGGGGTTGTGAGAACAGTGGCCAACAGTGTTGAAATCAGCAGAGAGATCCAAGAGAATTAAAAGCAAATAATGCCCTTTAGATGTAGAAGTGATCAAATCATTGGCAAGCTTTGTCAGTGCAGACTCAGTGGAGTGTTGTAAACAAAAGCCTGACTGTAGAGTGTCCAATAGGTTTTGTGAGGAATTGAAAGCAAGTGAGTGTAGGCAATTCTCTCAAGAAGCTTGAAGGGGAATGGGAGCTGAGAGATGGATTGTTAATGTGTGAGAGAGCTAGGGCCAGAATTTATTTTTTTAAAATAGGAAAAATCACTGTGTGCTTAATTAATGATAGAAATATACCAGTAGAGAAAGAGAGATTACAGATTTTAGTAAGGGTTGGAATGAGCACAGGAGACGAGGGTCTACTGATTTGTGAAGGTATAGGACCAAGAGGACAGGGAGTAGAGTAGGCAAATAAAAAGAGAGTTCATTTGTGGAATCACATGAAGAGAGGGTGCCAGAGGGTGTTGGGAAGTAATCAAGCTGGCTGTTTGTCAAGGAAAAAGAAACCATTTCAAGTCGGATATTATCAATCTTGTCCTTGAAATAGAAAGCAAGACTTTGGGCACTGATAGTCGCTGTAGGGTTTGGGGTGGGACAGTTGAGAAGAGATTTAAATGTGTAACAAATGTATTTGGGGTTGAGCAGAGATGAGAGATTGTAAAAAATGTTTGCTTAGCAGTGTCCAGTGCATAACGGTAGGAGTGGTAGATAGCAGTATATTTGGGAAATTCAGTGTCACGTTCACGAAGGTCTGGAAAATAGGAGGTGACAAGCAGCACTGAGATGAGAACAAAAGACAACAAAACAGAGTGACACACATAAGCAGGATTAGAATGACAGAGGAGCCTGGAGAGCATTGCCAATAGAAAATGTATATGACGCACAGTCTGAGGACCGTTATACTGGAGACTCAGGAGCAGAGAGCAATGGTCTGCAAAGCATTATCATGTTAGACAATGGAGTAGACACACATGGTGTGATAGTCTGTGGACCAGTATGCTGGAGACTCAGGAGGCAGGGATGCAAACAGGACCCTTGTACAGGACGTCTGGATGAGAGATGAGACCTGAAGATCTGGCAACATACAAGGGCAAGAGGTGTGTTATACAGGAGAAGCAGCCAGCCGATTGGCTGGAAAAAATGAATGTGGAAAAATGCCAGTTTGAGCATGCGCAGTCCACCCGGCAAGATGGAGCCCTGTCAACAGAGTCGCAGCATCGTTACCGGAGGAGAACAGCCGCCGGGGAAAAGGTAAGTGACAGCGAGGAGCCCATCGATCAGCGAGTCTGACAGAAAGTTTCTGAAGATGTTGTCCTTGTTTAGTGTGACATGGCTTTCACTGAAGTTGACATGGAGCATAAAGAGCAGCTGTTGCTAAAGTTTGAGAAAAATTTTGTGCTGTCATATCAGGAGAAGAGAATGTAGAAATTGGTGAGAGAAGGTGTTGGAGATAAGTGGAAAACTCTGAACTTTAATATTGATAGAATTAAGATTTCTGTGTGTATCAGTAGGCTTGGTAGAGGTAGAGAGCTGAGAGGTTAAAGTCCTGGTGGAGAGCTTGTAGTTGATAAGGTGATGATCCAAGAGGGGGAAAAGAGTGTTAAGTAACTCAGAAGCTGAGCATAGTCAAGAGAAAACAAGATCAACGCAGTGGCTATACCAATGTGTAGAGGAGTCAGTCCACTGGTAGAAACTGAGGGAGGAAGCTAGATAGAGTAGTTTGGAAGCACAAGTAGAATGTGGTTTATCGATGGGGATTTTAGCATCACCCATCATGTTGGTGGGGATGACAGAAGATAAGAAATGGGGGACCCAGGGAGCCAGGCAGAGAAATCTTTAAGAAATTGTTGGTGTGGTCCAGGGTGTGATAGATCACAGCAATACACATAGAGAATGTGTTTGAAATCCAAACAGCATGTACTTTATTGTTTTATCATACAAACATAAAAAATCAATAACAATCCACGCAGGGGCAACTTCTATGTGTCATGTCAAATTTCTGCTATGCACAGGTCAAAAACAGTACATATAAAAAAAGAAAAAGAAGGGGCGCAGTTTCCAACAATATTATTTATTATTCCATTGGAATGAAATATATAAAACAAATAAAATATGAGTTAATACTCTATAGATCCAACTGCACTTCAGGCGCAGTGGAAAAACTCTTAATAACAAATGTTACACACTAATTGGCATTCTCATTCTCAGAAGTTAGATTAACTAGCAATTGAGTGCATCCGGAGATAGAATTAGTAGATGTAGATATCCGCTGCAGTAAGTAAGACACTGGGAATCTTATACCATAGAAAAATAACAGTCAGTCTTTTGTGTAGGCATAAAGAAATTCCCTTAAACTTTTTCAGATATTCAGCAGCCCAATCGGCATGTAAGTATACGCTGAAACAATATTAGAACAAGTGGATATCTTCTATAATGAAGCGGAAGTATGCAGTCTAATAATCAAAGGAAAAGACGCTGTCCTGGTCTTACTATGTAGTTGACGGCCAAGTGTAAATGAAATAAACGTACAGTCCAACTGCATCAGCAGTAATAGATGATTTTTGTTGAACAATCATACACTCTTCATGGCCCGTATAGACATCTGCACGGAGGCAATAGAAATATAGATCCGCTTTATCCACTTAGTCCACTTACTTGAATTGCAGCTTGATACCCCGGGGTATAGATAGAGAATGCCAGACTTAATGTGTTCGTAGAGTCAGATAGAGATATCCTGACGCGTTTCTCCGTATCAGTCACGGTTTCATCAGAGGAGTATTGCTAATGGTTTTCCAGATGCCATTTAAAGCCGGCCCGAGTGTCACATGACACCATCCGGCCAATCAAGAAATAATGATTCCAATCGTTAATAAGCTTCCAAGCTGTGTGTAGCTGAAGCTAAATAGATGCATACAAAACAGCTGCTCAAATTAAGCTACAAAGCAGCAATCACAGATGGCCCAAATGTAATAAACATCCCATGTGGGCCTACAAAATGATAATAATCAATGTATGCATACTGCATTAACAGCTATATACACTTAAACATAATAATTAATAATAAATAAATAAATAAAAGTCTTGAGCCACAAAATCACATCTTAGTCCCAACAATGTATTGTTGTGGGACAATCTAAAAAATTATATAATTCCAAATGGGGTGCCCTCAGTCTAGAAGTTGCAGATGGTCTCCCATCCAGGTGGCGACCCTACTTGGATTTGCTTAGCTTTTAAACCATCTAAGTAGCACTAACGATGGACCAAGTGGGCCACTGATAAAATATTTGCAAAGAAACACAGTATTGAATATATGCATGAAAAAGTCAAAAATAAAATCATGCATATATAAGGAATATAAAAAAAACAGTACATATAGTTCCATATTTTACTACGTAGTGCCCACAGAGCAAATTTCTATCAGTGGGATTAGCAGGGCCAGAGCCACCATTAGGCAATTTTAAGCAGCACCAGGCTCTGAGGGTCGGCAAGGTGGTTGGGTACCCACACTAACAATGTCTCTGAAACAGACATTGTTAGTTAGGCTTTGCAATCACCCACCCGTTATTTCCCCCATGCCACCGGCTGTCCCTAGGTGTAATGTCCTCTCCGCATCCCTCCAGCACAGAGTTCCTGTGATGTTATGGAAGGAAGAAAACAAGAAGCAAGAAAGAAGAAGTGGTCATGTGGACAAGGCAATTACGTTAAAGTGCAGAGAGAGAGAGCTGGAGCAAATGGGGCAGAGTAGGTTACAGAAAAAACGAGAGCGTGGACTGGAAAAAATGGGGGGGGGGGGGGCTGGAGAGAATGGGGGGTGGGGCACAGAAAATGTGGAGAGAGGGGGGTGGGAGAAAATGGGGGTAGAGGGGTTACAGGAACTGGTGGGGAGTGGAGCATGTGTGACCAAACCTGGTTGGCAGTGAGACATGTGTGAAAAAAGCTGGCTAGGGCAGGGGTGCATATGAAAGAAAAGTTAGTGGGCAGGTGGGCATGTACGACAGAGCCGATGGATATCGTTGGCATGTGTAAGAATATCTGGTGAGCAGGGTAAATGCGTGAGAAAAGCTGGTGGGCAGGAGGGAACATTTCAGTATGAAACAGGTGAGTGAAGTCAAGTGTTTTTTGCTTTGTTCTGAAATGTACCATTTGAAGACTCTCCACTAGAAATCCTGCAGAGACAGGTTGTAGTAGATGTAGCTTATTTCTTCTATTAGATGTTGTTCAACTGTGTTGTTTTGCTGTGCATTTCCTATCACTTTGTGAGACACAAAGAAAACACACCTCTGTCGCTCATACGTCTGTCTCCCTAGGCTGAAAGCTAAGATATCATTCTAAGCTGGCTATGTACATATCACTTCTCTACAGTAAACAAGCTTCAATTAAGTCAAGACTGTAAGGGATGTATAATTTCACCAATATATACACTCTTACATAGCACTAATATTTTGGGGTCTATGTATTAACAAATCACAGTGATACATATTTAAGCACCGCAGAATTGTACCATGCCGGGGCTACTCTGTAAGCCCTGACAAAGTCTCCTCCTAGAGCAAACTGTATCTCCTATTTAACTTGGATCCAGAGAAGGTAACACTATCCAGAGATGGAGTGATCTTTCTACGACATGCAAAGCTATTCAAAGCTTGATGCATTGAAGAACTTTGCAGTCCCCATATTAATCTATGGAGACTGCGTAAAGAAACTTTAAGTGGGTTATGACTACCATTCATACATTTTGCGATTGCCATTTTACAGAGGAAACTGCTGTTATCTCCGTTTTAATGGCTGATCACAGTTTAATGCATAGACCCCTTTAAGTTGTATGTCGTTGTATATTTTACTGAACAAGGGAGATAAGCACAATCAGGGAAATAAAATAAATTACATAAACCCCACCCAAAAGTACTGCTCAGATATGGGAACCACAAAAGGATGATGGGAAGTAAGATTTACAGTGTGATGGTAAATATTGATTTCTATGGTCATATTCAAAACAGTCGTTTCATTACCTAATTATGCACAAAATATGCCATCAAGAAAACCAGTTATTCAATAAATCTATATATTAAGGATTGTTTTAATGAAATTGTCATCACTATACACCATGAATAAAACATCAAATGTCAAAGCAACAGATGCCATTCACTAAAGAAGATCATTAAAAGGTGGAGATAAACGAACCACTGTATGTTTTTGGCATTGTTTACAAAACTATTATTGAGTTTTTATTTGTGGAAATCCAAGCTGGTGCTATGTTTTTGGATTTCAAAAATGTAAATCTGATGAAAAAGGGTAGAAAAAGAATGTAATTTTAAGCAGTTTTTATTCCTAAATTAGTACTTCTATCATTTACAGTCTATTTATAATGACCATCTCACAATTAGGAACATAATGAGCTGCAGCAAGCTGGCTGGCTGAAATGTTACCAATAATTTAAATGGGAGCACTGGATGCAGCGGTGGACTATAATTAAGGCAGATATGAAGAGCTGTAGCACATAAAATAGATTGAATTTCGCCATGGACTAATAGCATGCTTGCCAACTTTTCCTCGTTGGCTTCAGGGAGATCCCGGGGGAGGTGGGTGTGTGGGGACGGGGCTTTTCAAACCGCATCATTTTGGCGGGGCTAAGATGACACAATATTTACGTCATTAAGACCCTCCCCCGCCACTTATCTATTGTGGGGGTGAGAACCGGGAGGTCTCCCAGAAATGCGGGAGTCTCCCGGACATTCCAGGAGAGTAGGCAACTGTGCGTTAAAGAGAAGCAGCTAATGAATCTCTAAAGACAGAACTGTCTTTTACATTTCTGTCTCCATTACTGAAGTCATGTTGTCTTACCGGTCAGTCTTTGATTAAATCTTGGTCTTCATGAAAATGGCAACCTCCATAGGCAACAATACATGGACATAGGACACAATTTCTGAACTGTGTCATCATGCCACAGATGGTGGAGCCAACCACGTCTTGTACTGGCTCAGCAGTAGGGAGAATGCCAGTCTCTTTAGGGAGTGAGGAGGATCACCCTTATTTCAGGGAGTCTCCCTGACATTCAGGGAGAGTTGGCAAGTATGATTAATAGCAGAGCATGAAACTCCTTCTCGGCAGCCATGGTCCTTTTGGCAATGCATGCAGAGGTGGTTGAGTATTGGGGATGGGGCATAATGCCTGTTATTTATTACTTTAAACAGAGTTAGACCTGTAAACAAACAGAGTTCTACCAGTTCATTTTTATGGCATTTCTACATGTACACACACTAGAAACACCTTTGAACGTAATGAGCCATTGAAATGTGTGGGAAAAGCTTTAAAGCTCTACAAAACATTGCTGATAAAATTATGTTTTTTTAAATTGATGATCAGCGCTACAAATGTCATGTATTTGAAAAACAAATACGTTTCAAATATTAGAGTTGGAACAATAAATTCCTGTATTTGTTTTGACAATTACCAGTGATGTTAATCAATTTGAAAAACATGGGAAAATCGAACTTCAGTAGATTCCCTCTTATCCTCTTGCTGTTTCCACACAGTTGTAAAATTGACTGGAAGTCTTGGACTAAAAACTGGGCGGTGTGAATCACTGGTTTGTATGTTTGTGTATAGAATTTTAAAAATACAAAGTTTATCACAATTTGCAGTCTTTGAGCATATAATTGGCCAAATTGCAGCATGAAGAATTTCTGTTTTTTTCATACACCTATACACGGCCTAGGAGCAAATCAACTCTTGAAATGGAGAGAATATATGTAGCTGTTCTATGCTGTGACATCTGCATCGTGGGGCATTCTAGAAATTGCAACGTCTACTCCATCCATATTGTTTCCCCTATTGATGTTTCTCTTACCCCTACATATTGCTAAGAATTATATATTATATATATATATATATATATATATATATATATATATATATATATAACAGTCATCTTGTAGCAGAACTGAGAAAAATCTACCTTTACAATGATGACACATTTATAACATCTGCATTGCTATTTTTATTTAAAAAAAAAATGACATTGTGGGAACCTCATCCTTTTGCTCTGAGAGACCCCTTTGCTCAAAAACCATCTCTGGCTTGCCAAACACTATAATTGTTATTTTACCGTTATTTTACAAAAATTATGTTAGGGCAATAAGACAAAAAAATGTTTTTCCATCATTGTTCCCATAGTGCCTTTCCTGTAATTTGTGCAATCCCAATCATTTGCCCAACAATTTAATTCTCTCATTCTCCAGAGTGCAGAATTACCAAATATATGTATTTATTCAGTGTCTGATATAGATATAGGATCACTATCGCTTAAAAATATTTTTTTTAATCCGTGAACATATGCTGTATCAGCACTTCCTTCAGTGACAGCTGTATTCAAGTACCATCATGTTAGAAGATACTTTATCGCTGCCATTAATGTTTGGCATTTACCTACATCCTGTTAAAATATAGTGCAATATAGTGAACTCTAATAGAACATACATAGATATTTAACAGTTACGAAGTCATTAAAGTATGAAACTATGTTTCCATAATTTTAGTATGTTTAATATATTTTAATAATTACAAAGTAATTGTTTTCCAATGAAAATGTTCCCTTTAAACCTTTTCCCTTTAATAGTTTGTACCTTCACTGGCACTTCAGAATTACATTTGAATAAAATGCCCCTAAATAGTGGCAGTGTATAACGTTTAAATGGTTTTAAAAGGCACTATTAGTAAAACAGAATTGTACATGTCTAAGTTCATTGCCACATGATCGGTAAAGCAGATAACATTGCAAGAGAGGTCATATAATCTATGTTCAAAAAATATTGCATAACAGACAAGTATGTCAATTCATAAGCATATTTTCCTTATTTCATCACGTGTGGCAGCGAAAAAAATGGCATCTAACACTGCTATGGCATTGCTTAATCACACAGCCAAACTTGAAGTGACTGGTCCATATCAAGTACAAACCTGCATACTTTTAATACAATAACTGATCAAGACATGCATGGCAGGCACTTTTAAGGGATTTTGCTATGATTTGCATAAATAAGATCTGTGTTTTAAAATATCTGCTTAGCCAAATACTGAATAAAAAGTACTCATTTTAATACATTGGGCTACATTTGAATATTTTATAATAAATTCCCTTAAACAGCTCCATTTAACTCCAACGGCAAAACACAGTGACATGGGTATATAAGCATATAATAAATCATGACGTTTCTAAGGCATGCCAAGTAAAGATGAAGAAATTGAACAGACAGAGAGCTTTGATTATAAACATACCTTTTCCATAAAAGAACCTCCGATAATAGTATGCTCCAAGGTCGATGTGTTCTATAATGTAGCGCTTGACTTTTTCCCGCTGAATAGGTTGATTTTCCCTTGGCACCTCAAGCACAGAGACACCAGCATTAGTGCAGTGGGAACTGAGAGAATATTCAAAAGAACAACTTTCACCTTCTGGCATTGCCAGTGAGTTTGCCCTTGAAATAGCAATCCTTCTGTCACTTTCACCTCCAATCTCATTTCTGAAGTACGGACAGTTTAAAATAATGTCATTGCTTTTGCCATCCCCTTCATCAGTTTCGTGGCTCTCTTTAGAGAAAAGCTCTTCCTTACATTCCAAAGGAGAGTCACAGCTTCCCAACTGGCCTCCAGCTATTGGTGACTGTGATGCTGCTGATGCTCCTGTGGTTATGTTTTTTCGCTGTGCAATATTAGTCTGTGTTGCCATGACTTCATTAACATTAAACAAAATACTCTGAACATCATAGTGTGCAAAACATTTTTCACATGTCCATAGATGTATACTTCTTTCAAATCGACTATCTTCAAGTTCAAAGGAAAACTTTAATGCATCATGCTCACTTTTTACAGTCCTCAGCTTTCTAAATAAAGAGGGCTCAACTGCGTCAGTTTTTAAGTGTCTTTTAAATAACTTATCTCTCTTCCTTCTAACTAACAAGGCACTATCTATGTAATCCAATCCAGAAATGCTAACAATCTGACCTCTAGAGATTTGTGTTGCAGCATGCAAACTTGGAGAAATAGTGGGATCACAATGAAAAACTTCAGAAAACGTAAATGGCGTCAAATTTTTGTGTTCCATGTTTTCGACCCTATAACCTTTAGGCATTGCAAAAAAGTTCTCTCCAGACAAACCTTGCCTGTCTATTGAAGATGTGCTCCCATATTCCCGATGCAGAGATGCTCCAGTGTTTGGATTAAAAGCGTTTTGGTCAAGTACATCATCTGCATCAATATCACTGATGGTAACATCACTATTGCTCCTTTGCCTTATTGGATGTAGTCCCCTAGGAACTGAGGGGTATAAAATATCTCTAGTGATGTACTTTGACTCTGAAAATTCCATATCAAAAGATTTATTTATATCAGTTTGATTATTTTGTCCATTTGAACTTAATGAAACAACACTCTCAAAACTTATTTGAGCTTGGTGTTTCCAAGCCATTTGGCTGCTCCATTCTGATGTACAATCTTTTCTAGGTGGCCATTCGGAAACTCTAGCTCGTACACCCATCTTGGGCATTGCTGGGGTTCCATTATTCTGTCCTCTAGAATCAACTTTCTCAGAGGCAGTTAGTGTTGTTGATGGACCCATGTTGTTATTTACAGTCTGAAATGTTCTTGCAAAAAAGTCATCTGACTGCATGTTAGAGATTCTTTCGTTTTCAGTGTGATTCCACTGGGTTTATTGCTCTCTTTTTGGTTTGAATCATTCATGTAAAGCGTGAAAATTGCTCACACAAGACTCACTAAGTTTAAATTAAATGGCTGTTCATATGTGTATACACATCTCAGTACCAGCATTCCAAATTGTACTATTGTCCAGAAAAGTTTTAGGACACAGTAGCAGAAAATGTGTTTCTTTTTTTATTTGACGTGGAACCTGTTTGTAAGAAGACAAAAAGAGTAAAATAAGCTGCTTTTCAAGAACACTACACACACAATAGTCTGTTGACTCCTAGTATTTTCAAGATACTTTGAGAGTGTACCCTACGACTCTCATTTGCTCAATGTTTTTTTGCAACCAATTGACATGTTCTAGAATACAGAACAAGCTTTCAGATTCCTCATGCACCATATGTCATTGGGAATCAAACCACACAGCACAGATTTTTTTTTTAAATGCCAATGATGTTGCATGTATAGCACAGCAGCGGGGTGAGGTCCATATAACACCATTCCTACCATTTCAAATTGCTTCTATCAGTAACCTAATTAAATCTACCAGGCAAATTTAGATACTCTTAGGGCCTGAGTCAGTAAGGAAAGTAAAGCATAAAAAAAGAGTAATTTGCACCTGGGCAAAACCATGTTGTATTGGAGGGGGAGGTAAATTGAAAATGTAGGTTTAAATGCAGGTTTATAGTTGCGGTAGGGCATGTCCTAGATCAACTTTAAATTTCATTGTAAAATAAAGCTATCAAGTATTTGTATGCTACATGAAAATACAGCCAGTATCCTTGCATTGTAACATGGTTTGTCCATGAGCAAACTTACTCCTTTTTTTTTTTTGCTTCGCTCTCCTGAATGGCCCTTAGAGAGCATAGCTTGAAAATAACAGCTGCATTTAAAATAAGCAGCATTTTAGCCAGTGGTCTAGAGAGTGGGCTAGATCTAAAAATTATTTGGGAAGGTAATTTTACCTACTTTTTGAAGTCATTGTATGTAATGTATTTGTATCATGACCCCCTCCATGTACAGGCTCTGTAAATATGTTGGTACATTATAAGTAGAGCAGTGGTGGAAGTGGGGGTGTATACGATGGTATGCCATACCGCTGCTTCCCCTACTGCTTTGATTATAAAACTATCACATTCCATTCATTTACATTTTCTATACCGCCACTTCTAAGTTTCCATTTTGACCATTCATTTTATAAAAAAAATATACTTTTTGCACACTTCTAACCTTTAAGCTAGTGTAAGAAAATAGAATAGATACAACATATTTTACAATACTACAAATATAAATATTTAAACTTTGTCAGAATTATATTGCTCATGAAACAATATTTAAAATGGCAAACCATGCACACAGCCATGTACTAAACACATTGGGCCTGATTCGTTAAGGAAAGTAAAGCAAACCAAATGAGTAACTTTGCACCTTGGCAAAACCATGTTGCATTGGAGGGTAAGCTAAATTTAAAATGTGGGGACAGATTTATAGTTGGGGTAGGGGCATGCTATGTCCTAGATCAACTTTAAAAATAAAGCTATCAAGTATGTGTGTGCTACATGAAAAAACAGCCAGTATTTAACTTATGTTTAAAACAAAAAACTAATTTGCAGCCCTTGCATTATAACATGGTTTTGTCCAAGAGAAAACTCCCTCATTTTTTTGCCTTACTTTCTTTAATGAATCAGGCCCATTGTATTTAAATTATGTTTTATGTACATGTATGGAACTTACCATTTAAGATTTTTGAAGCTTCAGCAGGACATACTGGATTAGCACATATCTGGTAAAAACTTGCACATTGCAGGAACCTATAGCAACAAATCATACACTTTCTCTCTTTTCCCTAAGGGTAACTAAATAACGTATCTAGGCCAAGTCAAGCACTTTTTAAAATTTCTTTGCAGAACTGTCTGGAGAAGCAATAACAAAAATACGGGTATAATGCTGCTGGCATATGGATATTACTTATAATTACAATCGATTTTTACAGTTTCTGTTAAAACATCACTTTAAAGATAAATTTCCCTTTTTCCTGCCAACAGTGATGCCAGAGGAGCAGCTGACTAGCAGCATTTGGGGTTAGGCTAACAGAAAGCAGCAACCAGCAAGCAGTGGGAAACAACAGCCAGCACCAACAAAGAATAACAGCCAAAAAGACAAGGAGAAGGAGGTAAAAAAGAATTATGTGTAAATATGTTACTGCAACTATAAGGTGTGGAAATTAAAAATTGACCCAACTACATGTAAAATGGATACCTGTTTTTACTCAGTATAGTATTGAGAACATCATGGCCTCATACACGTGAACTCACGAGGTTGATGTGAGTGAGTTTGGATCCATGCATGCTCAGAAGAGGCTGAGAGGGTTGAGCAGTATCGCTAAGCCTGCCCCTAAATTTGCTTATGGGGCCCGTCAACGTCATGGTTCACGCCTGCTAGTAAAGCTTGTAACTTTGAGCTAGCAAATTCAGCTACTGTTAAATTTAGGTTAACAGAAACTATGAATACTGCCAATACGACCCAAGACAGTCTGTCTAACGTTGTTAAAAATAGAAAAGATAAATGGCGGCCAGTCCCAATTCCTGATCTGAGGGCTTTATGCTGATCTGACAGCACCACTCCACTAACTCTCAAATAGCAATGTGGACAGCAAGCAGAGTTTGCTATTAAAACTTACTTCTTTCTCTGCAGCATAGGACCGTCAACCACGTTCTGCTAAAAGTGCTGGTACCTCTCTGGCCTCATAAGCTTCATTAGCGTCATCCTCACTATTTGGCTCTGCTTCGTCTCAGAGGAGGAGAGACTCCTCAGCCTCAAGAGGACCTGTCACAGAGACAAAATTACAAAACATGTCTGAAATCTCTGAGGGAAAATCTTAAGAACAACATGAAATTAATTATATCTGTCATAAAAGAAGGTCAGAGAGAAACATGGGAGAGAATAGATCATCTTGACAACATAGAGGAGCTAGTAAATTCTCACAGTTATATAGCAGATGTCCGCTATGGATAAAGCTTGCATAAATTAGGGGTGTTTTGTCAAACTAGACGCTTCTCCCCACATCCACCCTGAATATGTTCTTACTGACAGGATTCACAGGCAATCTGAAGGCAACATCCAGGACTTTCACTTTAAGAATTACTTTTTTACATGTATAAGAACTAAATCTCAAGATAGTGTGGGCAAGACAACAAACCCCTAAACCTTATAGCAACCTCTAAATTTATATAAGTTTCTCTCCCAGTATAATTACAAAATGACCTAACTAAAAAAACCTATAGATCAGTATCAGTTTACCCACCCTAAAACCCACCAAATTAGATCAGAAAACACTATACAAAATAAATCTAAGACACAAAAAGCACCTGTACAGTTGTAGATGCTGACCCTAGTCACCATTTTCACTTATTCAATAGTGGTGAGCAGGGCCAGACTGGGACTAAAAATCAGCACTGGCATTTAAAGCACATAGGCCCCGTGCTGTGGGCCCCATGCACTATATTGTTGCACACTGATGCTGACGCAGTGCGCGATGCTGGTGCAGTATAATATGATGTAGTGTGTGTGGGGTGGGGGGGGGTATTTATTTCTCCTAATGACCCTCAACATTGCATTGTTAGCACCCCAATTACATCAATAAATACCATGACAATACATTGTTAGTACCCAAATTACAGCAATAAATAGCCCCACACACACACACTCATACTACATCAATACCCACCCACATTACAGCAACCGGCATCACCCACCCCCCCCTACCACATTACAGCAACCGGCATCACCCCCCACATTACAGCAACCGGCATCACCCCCACATTACAGCAACCGGCAGCACCCCCACATTACAGCAACCGGCATCACCCACCACATTACAGCAACCGGCATCACCCACCACATTACAGCAACCGGCATCACCCACCACATTACAGCAACCGGCATCACCCCCCACATTACAGCAACCGGCATCACCCCCACATTACAGCAACCGGCATCACCCCCCACATTACAGCAACCGGCATCACCCCCACATTACAGCAACCAGCATCACCCCCACATTACAGCAATACCCTCTCATACTTATTAACAATACTAAGCCCCAAACACACTACAACATTGCCACCACCACGCCACCCATACTACAGCAATACCACCAATTATACAGGCGTCACTGTAGGAAAGCAATGTTTTGCTTTTTTCAAATCTCCCACAAAATAGCAACAACAGAATACTTACACACATATAGGTAACAGGTACCCTTTTTCCTCAATTAAATAGTAATGGCAGAAATTTCATGAATCATTCCACATGAAATAAAACTAACATATATCTAAAAAAAAACACATAAATATTGAATGATCATTCGAACCCACACGGCCGCATTAAAAGTATTTCCATCTACATCAAAAAAAAAAAATTATTTTTACTACAGTAACTGGATATGCGTCTTTTCCATTCATTTTAAATAACAGTATATAAATTAAGGGGTATAGAGGAGGTGGTTGATAGATAATTGGATGTGATCTATCAGTTTGATTAGATAGGAAACATTTAGATTATTTACCTGGAAACGTCTACCCCCTTGACTCACAGGCAGGGCCGACAAGAGGAATTTTGGGACCCAGTACAGCAACTTCTTTGGGCTCCCATCATATTCAACAATGAGAGTCTTGCCTTTGGCAGAAGTTCATATTATGCCACAACGTTGTGCCCCCAGTTCATATTATGCCACAACGTAGTGCGCTCAGTTCATATTATGCCAAATCATAGTGCCCCAAGGTCATATTATGCCACATAGTAGTGCCACAAATCATACTATGGCATAGTAGTGCCCTCAAATCATATACAATACAGTAGTGCCCCCAAATCATATTATGCCACAATAGTGCCCCCAAATCATATTTATGCCATAGTAGTGCCCCCAAATCATTAGTAGTGCCCAGACAAAAACTCATTCACAAATAAAAATTGGTACAGCATATCAAATACTGAGAGTGTGAGTCCCAGGAGCAGCTTAATACACCATTTACAATGCAAACAAAAATAGATATATTGACACAATCACAGAAAAAAATTATGACAAGCAGCGTTTTTTCCTCTTAATTAAAGATTTTTGTACAGATAAATATGCAAGAAACATTAGAGCGCAATAATGAGCAATACATAGTGTTTTAAACGTCATTGGATACACAGTAGGGCCCTCAGTTCAAGAAAGGATGGTTAAAAACACATTGCACACGAGAAAATATATGAACTTACCTGATCATGGCATCCTGTGTTCTGTTCTCCTACTGGGCGCGCTGGGGGAGGAGGGATTAGCAACTGTCAGCTCACACAGGCAGTCGGGAGCAGGAACAGAGCGTAGTGGTCGAAGTGGAAGTTTTTTTAACACTTGTCCCCTATGTGCATTCCCATTCTTCATTACTACCTGTGTTTCATGATGGTTGCATCCCTGACATTCCCATTCTTAAGATGTTTCTCCCTTTACACTTTCTTTTACCTATGCCCCTGCACCATCTTCTCCTTTGTCCCTCTCACCTAACCCATCTTCTTCCCTGGCACTCTCACATGTCTTCCTGCACCCTGTACCCACATGGCACTCACACATCTACCTGCACGCCCTTCCCCCTGGCTCTCTCACACCTAACCCCCTGCACCACCTTCTCCCTGGGTTCTCTCACACGTCTTCCTGCACCACCTTCTCCCCTGGCCCTCTCACACGTCTTCCTGCACCCCCTACCCCCTGGTTCTCACCCCTCTCTCTGCACCCCCTTCCCCACTGGCTCTCTCACCTCTCTCCCAGCACCCCCTACCCCGCTGGTTCTCTCACCCCTCTCCCAGCACCCCCTACCCCACTGGTTCTCTCACCCCTCTCCCAGCACCCCCTACCCCGCTGGTTCTCTCACCCCTCTCTCTGCACCCCCTTCCCCCTGGCTCTCTCACCTCTCTCCCAGCACCCCCTACCCCGCTGGCTCTCTCACCCCTCTCCCAGCACCCCCTACCCCGCTGGCTCTATAACCCCTCTCCCAGCACCCCCTACCCCGCTGGCTCTCTCACCTCTCTCCCAGCACCCCCTACCTCGCTGGTTCTCTCAACCCTCTCTCTGCACCCCCTTCCCCCTGGATCTCTCAACCCTCTCTCTGCATCCCCCCTTCCCCCTGGATCTCTCACCCCTCTCCCAGCACCCTGTAGGCTCTCTCACCCTTTTCCCAGCATCCCCTACCTCGCTGGCTCGCTCACCCCTCTCCCTGCATCCTCTACCTCCTGGCTCTCTCACACTCAATACCCCCCCCTGTGAAAATCGCGGCACTAGGTCCCCTTGTAGTGGGGCCCATTATTGCCTTGGGGCCCAATGCACTGCACCTGCTACACCAATGGTAGTTCCACCACTGATCTCACATATTCCAATAAAACTGAAACCAATAAGACATAATACATTCTTTTTATTCAAATCATTTCCCAGAAACTTTCCCAAAATCTTCATACTGTTACCAATATAGCAGTATTGTGAGGGCACATCATTACTTTAGTTTCACACATTCAAAATAAAAAATGCAGACCTCACTTTTCAAACAGCTTCATGACCTAGAGCACTCGTATAAGGAAATTCCTCCAAATGTTTCTCAAGCCAGTGAAAAAAAAAACCACAAACTACCCCCTTGTAAAAGCTAGATCTTGCCCTGTGCAGACTGAAATGATAACTCTATGTAAAGGCAGGTGTTTTGTTAGCCCAACACTTAAGACATAATGTGGTCCAAATTTGAACTCCATTAAAGCAATAAGGGCAAAGTTATCAACATTTCAGGCATAATTCATTTGCCAGTTAAAACGTAAACAAAGATATGTTTATCGATACACTGACTTGAGAAGATTAATGACTTTTTGCCAAAACTCTCCCTACTTCACTTAATTGACCATAATAAATATATCCTTCATTGCTCACAACAACTAATCTCTTACAACACAATAAAGTGCTTGGTTGGGATGGACTATCAAACACATATTGCAAAGAATTCGGTCACCTTCAAACACTTTACTTACTTAGTATATATAATCACTTGGTGGAGCAGCTACTAAATTCCTCCATCCCCACTACAATATCGGGCTTATTGATCTTCAAAGTCCACAAAGATGAAAAATAGCTATTCAGAGAATTAACACTTAAACACCAATTTAAAGGTCTATAAAAGATTACTTGTCCTTAAGTTAAACCTGCCATTACCATCAATATTCTGCCATAATGACTTTGCCAGAGGCAGACAGGGAACTGACAACACAAGGTATTTTGTGATTCTAACTTAAGTCTCATAAACAACAGGCCTTCTCTGTGCCTAACCATGAATGCAGAGAAGGCCTTTCGCAGAATTTACTGGCTTTATCTTTGGAAATATTTAAAAATTGATTTTGTTTCATTGCACAGAATGGCATGGCTCTTTTCACCATATTATATTTCATAATGTTAAGGAGCTCTTTTCCCAAGGGAAGAGCATTCAATGAAAAATCATACCATTGGCTTGTCAATTACTTGACAAAACTCCAATTCAGTTTGTACCCAACATACAATTTATTTTAGACGGTTTTGAGGAAATATCGCTATATAAGCTCAAGCTGCTTTCCTGCCCAAAATGTAATCAATCCTGTGGGCCAAATCAAGGTGCACTATACATTTGCTGACAGTTAAGAAGTATGAAGAATTATCTAAATAGATGCCCAGTCACTAATATATAATCCTGGTGACTATGTATGCAGTAAGTATGTTTATATGCATGAAACAATGCCTATAAAATCAGTATAGCCAAGCACTAACCAATATTATGCAAGATTAAATGACATAATTAGTGCAAAGGCGTCTGCGGCTCTGAGAATTCATATGTTTAGGTTGTAACCCATTTGGAGGTGACATGTCTTCCTTGTCCCTCAGAGATGGTAATAATTGTTTACCAAGTAAAGGCAACTAATGAACTAATTCTAAGCAATAACAGAAACAATATTAGACAATGACAGACAATGTATGACAATGCATTAGAGTATCTCGAAACACAGGGGAGATTTAGTTAAAAGTTTGATATCTGTAAGAATCAGGAGAGTTCAAATCAGCTTATGTTGTTGATCCTTTGGTCAAAGTGGCACCCTGTTGCACATATGGTGGACAGAGTCTAGGGTAAGGCACTACTGGACAAAACTCCATGATCTAATTATAATCATCCAAGTCACTACATCCCCTCTCTATTCTCTTTAGCCCACATCCATACAGAACACACTGCAACCCAAATACTCATATGGCACATCCTAATCACAGCTAAATGTCAAATAATTGGAAACATGCAGACACACTTTCTCTATCCTCTAAAATCAATAGCATCTGTTCAACTTACCATATTGAATACATAATGGCCATACTACATAACACACCTAACAGCTTTAAAGGTACTTGACTTCACTGGAGTGATTTCTATGAGGCTGAACCCCATTAAGCAAAATCAAAATATTTTTCCCTGCTGATATAAACTCAAAGCAAGGTGCTATCCTGTCCCCCAACAGATCCCCCTCAAGGAAGGATACGTATTGTTCAGCCTTGCTATGAATCGATCTATAGCTTAATAGGCAAGATTCTTAATTAAGACCCAGTGGATTGCTATAAAAATTGCTCCCTCATACATTGTATGACTCATTGTAACAAATATTTCTGTTGTAACAAATATTTGTATACTGTTCCCCTTTCTACTCCCCCCACCCCAAGACCCCTTGATTGTACTTCCTGTTTCCTCCCATTTTTACTCCTCCACCTAAAATTGCTTATTGTTAAAAAAAAATACAATAAACAGTTAATGAAAAGAAAAAAATATCAATCAATATATTCATCCTACATTGCCTAGGATTGGCAATTCATTCCTTTATAATTATTATGTACTTAAATAAATTTGGAACGAAAGTAATATGATGTAATACAAAATGTTTAACTTAATTTCATCACACTCAGTCCTATAATATGTAAGAAAGAAAAGGCCTTTGCCAAGACCCTTAGTTTGCAGCTGCAGGAAAAGCGATTGTTATGGTTAGGCAGCATGAAAGGCCCAGGGTATGAGTGCAATTTTGAGTGCTTTATCTCTTCACATAAATAAGCAGTGGACAGTTGCTTTTAGTTTTGAAATTCTGCATATTTATAATTAAAGCTGCCTGTCCTAGGGGGATCAAGTTAGCCATAGGGATTACAACTGTGACATAATCTACTCTACCTCCACTCCTTTGGAGAAAGCTACCAACTGCTAATGAAATCTGTTAATTAGCACATGAAAGAGAAGGAAAGGCATCAGTCATCTGCTCCTATGCTTCCTTGAAGAGAGAGAAAAAAACACATGCTTGAGATGCAAAAACACTGCAATGTGAATGTCCTTGAATTAATTAAAATGACTTCTATAAGCTTACTGCCGCACTATAATTCACCTGCCCTGTTGCATTATATCAACAGGACAAAAATAAATAAATAAAAAACTCCACAAACAATACAAATAATTTAAACCACGGTATACCTATCAAAAATCGACATATCTATCTATATATCAACCTATCTATCTATATATGAACGTATATATATTTATATCCAAAAATATGGTTTCAAATGTGGTAAAATACATTATTTATGTCTATTCTACGGAGTATTTCTTTACACTTTTTCTTAACTTGAGCTCCTCTACCTTTCTTGTGTGTCAAAGTAGCAGTAGAGTTAGTGAGAAAAAGATGCCTCTTATGCAGAAGACCAATAGGAGTGGATGGGGAGTCTATTACGGGCACTTTTTTCTATGCTTTTTGTCTGTTTTGTGTTTTTCTAGAATTGCTTGCTTTATGAGTGCACTTGTATTTTTTTTATTTTCATTTCCACAAATACAAATTAAGAACCGAGAATTAAATTAATGAGGACAGCAAACACAACACAAAACTAAGTCAGGCCACTGTTTTAAACATTGGATTTAGTATAGTATAATGGAAAAAAGAAGCGCTTTCCTTATGAGTGCAATAGGGGCTGCCTGCATTACAACATGTTCACCATAGATGTCATATGTTGTGAAGCTAGAGATTAGTAGCTAATATCCAAACTACTAAGATTATAATTCATAGAGTATCTTACATATGTGTCTCTGGCGCCACACAATGCATTCAAAAAATGACTTGCGAACTTCCGGTATTTACGATCCTAAGTGATACAAACACTTTCAACAGCTTATATTTAAAATATACAACTGTCAGTGGTATTTCCCGTAGTTATATATTTACGCCACTTGTATTGCCACTTCTCGTTTAGTGTAACTGTCGTGTTACATGTCCCGTATTTTCGGTTATTTAGCACGGTGTCCATAATGTAAAAATCTCCTATGAAGGGGATGATCAATTAAGTATAGGATTGTTTCCCATTCACTCCAACGCGTTTCACCTTTGCAGGCTTCCTCACTTAGGATCGTAAATACCGGAAGTTCGCAAGTTGGAACGCATATGCGTTCCAACATACCAGGAAGTAAAAACACTGCAAATATCTTCAGCTTGTCTGTGCCGGAAGATAACTAAACAAAACGAAAGAAACTGTCCGGACGCATGGATATTTGTATGCACCTATAAAGTTTGGAATTCCATCACACTAACTACTACAGGATACGTGAGTACTCACGCTACGGAGTTTTGTTTTTTTTTATGTTTTTTTTTTATATATTTTAATTTTTGGAACATTGCAATTGACTTTTAAATCGACACACATTATTTTTTCAAGAATTTCTTGTCTATAATTTTTAATGAATTCATAGTTATGAATAAATGTTCAAATGGTGGTTATACCATTATGAATATATCTCATTTTTAGAATAAACAATAATTGAATACACCTATATATATTTTCCTTGATTTATGGTCATTTTTTGAATGCATTGTGTGGCGCCAGAGACATATATGTAAGATACTCTATTGGATTTAGTATGAAATTAAAAAGGTAACATTATGATGAGTCCAAGATTCTGAAAGTGTATAATGCACAATATACTACTTAATGTGATAAAAAAAAACATAGAAAAACAGAGCGCATGTGTACATGGCCTTTCATTGATTTGTGCTACAAGGACTTAAGGGGAATTTAGTAAAGGGCAACATGCAGAAATCACCATGTAAATGGTGATATTGGAATGAATGACAGAAGAATGAATAGATTTTATTATTTTTAAAGTCTGCAGTGCCCCCCTCCCCCCTCAATTGGTAACCAGTAGCAGGCTAGGACACACTAGAACAGTCCCACTATAATAGGAAAACCACCAGCGTGAGATCCGCCTTTTCATAGTGGGGACCAGGTCTGGCTTGGTCAGCACACTAGCAGCTTGTGATTGGCTGAGTGGCTATTGACTGCATGGGTCAATTGAGGACAATGCATTTTACTAAATAGGTTATGTAGGGAGCAGTTACATTTGTCTCATTATTTTGCTTTTTTTTATCACTAATTGTGAAAGGTGATTCTCATTGGAATATTTAAAAAAAAAAAGATTTCCTGTTTATTTTTAACTTTTAAAGCTATTATGGAACTACATGTTTCACAGAGACCACTTGCAGCCAGGGGCATGCTGTTGTAAGTAGTAGCAGAAGTTCCAGAATGCAGAAACAGTCAACGGCTACCAGGGTTTGCTTGGACATGTAATGTCACAATAGCTGAAAACAACGGGGTCCCTATTTTTTACAATTACTATTGCTTAGCCACACGGGGCTGCTTTTCTGTATAATTAGGGGCCTACTTGCTAATTTTTTGTGGACCCCCTTTCAGAGGCTGCAGCCACGTGCTTACTATACTGGAGATGGTTAACACTTTTGCAGGGAGACCCCACACTAGCTATTTTAGTTGCAAGCACAATTTAAGAAAATGTATTTATACACCTGAGCTTCTTCAAATTAACAGTAATGGCCTTAATGCATTATGGATGGGCTACTGCATAGGCCACTGAAATAACAGTAAAAAATGGCAAGGCTTTTAAAAAAAACACTAATACCCAATTTCAAATTGCTCAAAGTCACCACAGTACACCTGATTTAGGAATAAAATAGCTATTTACCACAAAAGAGAGTTTGACCAATTAATGATTTTATTATGGTGATTTTGAGCAATTTGAATATGATGAAACAAAATGGTATTTTAGCAGATTTCCTCTTCAGATTTTTGTTTACATAAAAAGTTGCATTTTATGGCTCTGAACTATCATACAGAAATGAAGATAGACATGCTACACCAAATAAACCAAGAGTTCACAGCCTCTAGCAATAGCCCTGAGTGTTCTGGGCTGGTGATGCTTGTTGCAGCCAGTATGTGGCTATCTGCACTCTATGTAAAATATGACACCTTGTTGGTATGGGCGCTTAAGCAACATATTTAATAAGGTTCTTTAACATCATAGCAACACAGGAAATATATAAGACACCCCAATAACAAAATTAATACCTAGTGAATCCTGTAAATAACTAATAGGAATATTTATCAACATACTTCTAAAAATCATAAAATAAGGCTAGGCACACACTACAGGATTTTCAGACAATTATTGGCAAACACCCGATAAATGACCCTTTGGCCCGATATCGCATTAGTGTGTATACTTACACGATGACATAGTGTCGTTCCAAAATACCAATCGTCGTTTCATTTGCTTGGTCATACTTTTTAAAAATCTCGTTTCAACCGTCTTCCGATCCTGCAGTATGTATGCACTCACGATTGCAATCTCCATAGAGTTTACAGAGTCAAGATCTTTTCAGGTGATGGTTATAACAGTTATGACAGTTGAAGAGCACAGATTTAAGGGTAAATATTTTAAAACATCTATAGTGTGTACGCATGAATCAGTATGCTGATCAAGACTTTTTTTTTTCTTCAGTCGTTAGTAAAACCGTTGTAGATAACATGTTGGTTGGAAAATTCTGTAGTGTGTACATAGCCTAAGGGGTATATTTACTAAACTGCGGGTTAAAAAAAGTGGAGATGATGCCTATAGCAACCAATCAGATTCTATCTGTCATTTTGTAGAATGTACTAAATAAATGATAACTAGAATCTGATTGGTTGCTAGGGGCAACATCTCCACTTTTTCAAACCCGCAGATTACAAAATTTAGCCCTAAATCTAATCCCTCTGATCTGATGGGCCAGCTGACCGCCTGTTTCCTACACTGATTTACAGCATACTTCATAGCTCCCCCTTAGAGATACTGAGGGAAGTATGAAAAGAAGAGCTGGTGCTTTGCGAGGTGTTACTCTGTTAATTCTGGATACTCCAGGATATTTTGGGACAATAAGCAATTATGCTTTATTGCCAGATTTTCAAGAGTGCAGAGTAAATTATTACACAATGAAAAAAAGAAATTCCTCATCCCATGTACTAAAAAAATATACTTTTTATACAAAATATTAACATCAGATAAAAATACAAGGTTGAAAACAGATGAATAAGCCAACCATCCACAGCAAAGAGTTTCTAATAGGTTGATGCCTAACTGTAAAGACTTGTTCAGACATGATCTTTCTGAGAATTTTCTTACAATATATTTCAGGTGGATCACATTGTGAGAAAACTGCTCTAAAGATACTGCAGTAAGTAACAGTATGCATCTGCTGTTCACACAGAAGACAATGTAAACCATAGTGAAAGTAACCACAGTGATAACCATAGAATGGGAAGGTAACAAATGAATACCCACCACATCTGATTGGAGACAATACATCTAGAAAGTAAGGCTATGTACACACTGGCCCGATGATTGCACGAAAAACCTCCAATCAGCTGATATCCGACCGTTTGGTCAGATATCGAGTGAGTGTGCATAGTGACAAGATGATCTAAAGTCGTCCTAAAGTGCCAATCATCGTTTCATTTGGTTGGTCGTACTGTTTAATATTTTCAGACCGATCAAGTATTGTATATGCACTCATGCTCATGATCTCTATAGAGTTTACAGAGTTGCGTTCTTTTCAGCCAAAGCTATCTGTGAATGTCTCGGTGAATAAATGTAGAGAGTGCTGTAGAAGGAATAATTCATTTGTTCATTCTGAGACAGAATGTTTCGTTTCAGAGTAACAGAAGCTAACAAAATTCATTAGTACATGTGTAAAGCTATAACAAGGCGTTTTAGTTAGTGTGACCATGTGACAAGAATGAATGAATGAATATTGTGCTGTCATTCTCTGAAGACTAGCGGACCAGATGAAGAACCAGATGAAGAGCACAGATTTGAAGGTAAATCAGGTCAGTGTGTATGCATGAGTCTACCTTCAGTAGTAGGTACAATCGTTTGAGATAACACATTGGTTGGAAAACTCTTCAGTGTGTACCTAGCCTAAGCTTTCATGGGCAGGGTCCTCTCTTATGTTTGTCTACCTCATATCCCTGATATGAATTAGGCTAGGTATACACTACAGAAATTTTCTCCTGATGTGTTATCTATAACAATTTTACCAACGACTGATAAAAAAAAAAAAGTCCCAATCAGCATTCCAATTCATGTGTACACACTATACAATTTGTACAAGATTTACCTTCAGATCTGTGCTCTTCATCTGTCATAACCATCGGCTGAAAAATTCATGACTCTGTAAACTCTATGGAAATCCTGATTGTCAGTGCATACACACTGCAGAATTGCTTAAAGAGATTTTCAGCTCACTTTGAAAATCTCGATCAATGATTTCATGTGCTTTGGAGCAATAATCGTTTATCCTTCCAGGGTACACAATACTGTGATATTGGGTCAATCAGTTGCTTATCATCTGATAATCTGCCCAATAATCTTCTGAAAACACTGTAGTGTGTACCTAGCCTTGTACTGTGCTAACTGTAAATCTTAGCTCATCACTATCCATGTCTGTGTTATGGTGTTTAATTGTATTCATGTGTCTGTTATTATGCTTATTATATTCATATACATTATATCTGTACATGTCCGATGCTATGGAATCTCTTGCACCCTAAAGCTGGGTACACACTACACAGTTTTCATCCAATAATCGGCTCAATCAGCCGACATACGACCACTCGTTCAAAAGTTGGGTCAGTGTGTGCAGTGACACGATGGTCAAAAGTCTGCCCAAATGGACGATTGTCGCCTCATTTGGTTGGTTGTACCGTTTAATATTTTCATTCCAATCTCGTTTCCGTTGTGTAGTGTGTATAAACTTCTGACTGATCCACAACAGTGAGTACGAAATTACAGTCATTGCTCACGACAACATGACTGTAAAAAGTCGCTAAAGGGACGTAAGCTCTTCCCTTTATTGTCCTAAACAAGGCTAATGTGTATGCAGTCCATGGACCGTGCGATCGGAACATCAATCGCATGTAAAAGTATCGGCATAAAAAGTTGGTGGAAAATTCTGTAGTGTGTACCTAGCTTATGACTGATTGGCCCGATAATCTGCTGAAACCACTGTAGTGTGTATATAGCCTAATAATCCAATAGTTTCAATCACCAGATTAAGAAAACAAAACAAAAAGAATACTGGATATTACATAAATATATAGTTTAAACCAATGCTTGAACAAATAAAAATATATATTTTTCGAAGATGTAATTTAAATAGTAATCTTATAAAAATAATATTTCAAAAATATATGGATAATAATAGCAATTACAATGACCCATTTTTATCCACCCAAAACAATTGTCATGTTCTATTATCCTTACAGCACAATAGCCAACTTCTGTGAATAGTATTTTCCTTCCTGCATTTCAGAATATATCCTGTAAATGACTTAAGCCATTCAACATGAAAGGAATTTTACAGAAAGTAGAAAAAAACTTCTAACCCCCTTTAGTTAAAACCAAAAATAAAAAAAATGATCATTTACATTATCTGTCATTATAAAATAAAAATATAACCTGTTTGCTCAGTTTTTTCCTTATCATAAGTGTTACATACTTCCCAATATTTACCATAGCATGGCTGCTAAAACAACAGTAAACATAATAGTGGACGGGAAGGGGTCGCTTCAGACCTAAGAAACAACAAATTTAGAAACATAGGAACAGGAGTGAGAAGGGTGATGGATGTAAATTACACTGGATAAAGGGTAATGTAAAGGCAATGACCAACGTCACCTATAAGTTAATGTTCAAATAATGCTTCCTTCCATTTCTTAGATTTTCCAGGGCCAACTGATCAATCAAACTGCAAAATATTCTTGTTCCTAAAGGGTTGCTGCTGCCACAATTCTCTCAAAAGGTCAAAGATACCTTGAGGCTTCCTGCAATGTAACAACTCAAAGCTTTTGACACATCATTGATAGCAGAGGAAAAAGTTTTCCATGTTTTAAATAAATCTTCCAAACACTGCCATTAATGTATGATTAACCCGGACAACTAGACTGTCAGTCTATGAATGGTAGACTGACATGCTAAATGTACTTTCAGTAGCCTCTTGATCCCTTTTTACTAGAATAGACCTAAACTTAAAAAAATTCTAACAATTTGTTGAACACTTGTTCTTTTGCAGTTCATAGTGAAACACCTCTGGGGATCTGGTAGCGCAATCTACCAACCACTAATATGAAATTAAAAGCCTTACAGGAGGGTTCTAGCGGGACCTCTATGTTTTACCCTATTTTCTCCAAAGAAACATGACTATAGCAAGGAGACTAAGCGGAGTCGTATGCTGAGGGCTGTCATTTGTCAATTCAGCCACCTTAGCAAAAATGGGCTATTATTTCGCCAATGGTTATAGATGAGAAGAGGTTGTTTATGCTTGTACTTCTTATACAAAATAAAATTATACAAAGGCACCTGGACTGCTCTACACCAGATACTGATTGACCATTCACCACAACCACAATTTCCAATTATTTATACAAAACTTTGAGCCACTATGAGATCTAAGGGGACAAAATGATGGGTTAACACAACTATATTAATGTCAGATAACTCCACATCATAATTATTAGCTTGTGGTTCAGCATCTTCCCCCATTAGAACCTCTCATAAGACCCAGTACATGTGATACTTCCACCTCAGTTTACAGGTGGTGGGGATTTTCCCCCTGAACAAGAAAAGTTTGTAAGAAAAAGGAGATTGGTCTCTGAGATATTAAGCCTTTCCCACACACATGGTAGAAAAGTCCAGCAAACCAATACCAGAGTTTACCACCTCTTTGACCACTTTCTCCTGAATTAGGACAAGTACCTATAATTGATATGGCACAGTTATAAGAGAGGCAGTGGTAAATGTTACCACAAGAGGTGGTGTCCATCTGTGGACAGCTGGCTTCAGAATGTACCTGTACTTCACAATTCAAACAGCAGGTGAAGGAGGCAGCATGGCTCTTTGCTTCTATAGAGACACCTTTGGCTGCAGTAACAGACTACTACTCCCTCTTTGTTGCATGTTTCTCTCTATGGGACCATGATGGGTCAATAAAATCAGGGATTGTGCCCTGGATCATCCCATTACATCTATTGCAGTCAGAGCATTCTCCAACAGATGGACAGTAAATTAATAATCAATGATTATTGTAGACTTACCCATCAAGACAGATGCTGAAGAAGTATGTTAATTAACTATTCCAGTACCATAGCTTCTACTCTGTGGGGCATATTTAACAAGGACCGCAAAACATGAAAAATAGTTTTCAATAGTTATCGCATTGATAAGGATTTTACTATTTCTCATATTTATGAAAAAACCTACACAGGAACAGCAGTTCCTATAAAATGTGAAAAAAAAAACCTGACTTACCACTTTGTCTTCGCAATGTAATCCTGGGTGGCTTCTTCATTCCTCCTTTCAAATCCTGTACGCATGCGCCGATTGATAATTCGGGCATCCAAACAGTACTGACCCGAAGGACCTGGGTCATGTGACAGGGCTGCACATGGCTGTAAAACTCTGCTCTTCGGAGTATAGCTCAACAATGCTGTAAACTATCAGAAACAGTAATGTACGCCAGCCTAAGCTGTGTGAAAGTATTTTCGAATGTTGCTAAATTGCGGTACTTAGCAGTCCCCATAGACATCTATGGGGACTGCTATGTATTTCGGGAAATGCAAAGCAGCAGATTTCGAAGCACCAATAATAAATTTGCAGGGTACTTAGATTTGTGGCTATTCCTCGAAAACGGCCGTTTTCTGGGAATTTACAGGAAAAAAACGATTGATAAATAGGCCCCTGTGACTGATAGCTTGGGTCCCTGGCTCTAGCTACATTTGGGCATATTTACACAGCTATTGTGCATGGGCTTAAGACCTGCTGGACACATATAATTATTGACAGGTTTATGAAGTGAGAGAGTTGGTCAATAATAGCTGCTTTGACCATTTCACCTTTGGCTGCCAAGGCCACATAAGCCACTTATACTTCCTCTATTATAAGGTTGCCAAGTAGACAGCCCAGGAACTCTTGTGCCACAACCAGGACAAATGTGGCCCTGAAATGCTTAATATTATCTCCCTCCTTCATCTTACAGGTCAGCTTTGATACTGTCACTTGAGAAGATAGAATTCACCGAACCATCCTTCTCTCCTGGTGGAAAAACATGAGTAGATCCCAGGTCTGTTTGGTCACAAACTCTATCTGTGCCTTTTCTAGTTCCTGATCTTGTCACAAGCTCTGGATATTTATTCTTTTAGTGCATCTCTTTCTAGATTGAGCAATTGGAAAATGATGAGTCAAGAGTCCAGAGACAGGTGTACAGATCAACAGAAGTTAGCTGTTAGATCAACAGTTTACTAGTGTCACGGGCACTAGGAGTCTTTACCCAGGTATCACCAGATGATGGACTTACCAGAGCAGTATAGGTGGTAATATGGTACTCTGGTAGCGGGGTGATAACGGAACAGGAGACAGCAGATGGTAAGAGAATGCTCTATGACTAGCAGCACTGGTAATATATAGATAATTGTACACGAGGAACTGGATGGACAAGGAAACGTGAGGGTAGTCAGTGGTCTGCGGATAGCAAGTTGTACCACTGCTATAGTGAGGAGGAATGTCCAGAAGTAACGAGGAGGTGATGAGAGTCAGCGGTCTGCGTATAGCAAGTGGTACCGCTGTCTAGGTGAGGGAATGGAATCCAGGTGAAGGTATCCGGGAAGTCAGTGGTCTGCGTTAGCAAGTTGTACCACTGCTATGTGAAAGGATACAGGAACTGGTGACTAAGGAAACAGGGAACAGTGGTCTGCCGCTAGCAAGTTGTACCACTGAAATATATCTGTGAGGAGGAGCACGGGGAGGTAAATGCAATGCAGAGTATACACGGGCACACTGAACTTGATCCCACAATGATAAGCACAAAATAGTAATAACTGAACAGCACTGCACAATTATACAAAGTCACAAGAACTATCCAGGCTAGAAGGTAACACAGTCAAATGATGGCAATAGTCTCAGCGGATAGGAAACTCCAGAGGAGAACAACTCAGTCCAGCAAGATATGCAATACACCAGCACAGTCAATGAGAAGTATGCATACCGTGGTTCAGGAGAGCAGGCTGTCAGACAGAAGTGCAGGGATACCTGAACGGCTGGAGGCCGGCAGGATACGAAGTCCCAGGAGGGTGGAAGCGGTAATCAAGTAGGTGCAGCGCACAGGTAGGTAGACCAGCAGAGATGGAAACAATACTCAGGAAGCAGTAGTATATTGAACTGGGCACCTGGAGAACACTGAAGAGTAGAGATGGTCTAGCCGAGATGAAAGCAGCGGAGCGTTGATCCAATGCAGACAGGCGAGTTGACACAAGCGGAGACACTGTAGAAGCACGGAGAGCGGATCAGCTGGCTGCAGACACGAGGAGTACTGGAGGGCTGCGATGAGCAGGGTACTGCAGATACACGGAGGCAGCGGATATGAATCAGCTGGTGCAGTCACGATGAAACACAGGAGAGTTGAAGTGAGCAGGACACTGCAGATACACGAAGGCAGCGGATAGGAATCAGCTGGTGCAGTAACGATGAAACACGGGAGAGTTGAAGTGGTCTGGAAACTGTAGAAGCACGGAGGCAGCGGATAGGAATCAGCTGGTGCAGTAACGATGAAACACAGGAGAGTTGAAGTGGTCTGGAAACTGTAGAAGCACGGAGGCAGCGAATAGGAATCAGCTGGTGCAGTAACGATGAAACACGGGAGAGTTGAAGTGGTCTGGAAACTGTAGAAGCACGGAGGCAGCGGATAGGAATCAGCTGGTGCAGTAACGATGAAACACAGGAGAGTTGAAGTAGTCTGGAAACTGTAGAAGCACGGAGGCAGCGGATAGGAATCAACTGGTGCAGTAACGATGAAACACAGGAGAGTTGAAGTAGTCTGGAAACTGTAGAAGCACGGAGGCAGCGGATAGGAATCAGCTGGTGCAGTAACGATGAAACACAGGAGAGTTGAAGTAGTCTGGAAACTGTAGAAGCACGGAGGCAGCGGATAGGAATCAGCTGGTGCAGTAACGATGAAACACAGGAGAGTTGAAGTAGTCTGGAAACTGTAGAAGCACGGAGGCAGCGGATAGGAATCAGCTGGTGCAGTAACGATGAAACACAGGAGAGTTGAAGTGGTCTGGAAACCACAAACGAACAACAGGAATCAGCAGGAGCTGAACACACGAGCAAACACAGGAACACCTTCAGAGGCTCATGGGGAATGAGACTCCAAGATCAGGCAATGAGGTATTGACCTCAGGTGCTTTAAATAGGGAGTGTTGCCTGATCAGCCAATTAACTAAAAGGAACATGTACTGAAGGTTTGAAAGGGCTGCACATGCGCAGACCCTCAGGATGGTGGACGGCGACGGTTCCTAAACACACGAGAAGTAGCACTCACAGTCCGGTGAGTGACAACTAGCTTCAAATGCGCGAACACCAAATACAGCAACACAAGAACATGATTGAGGAGAGTAAAGGATAATTATGACTATACAATATAAACAGTGGTTTAATAATAATCCTGCAAATTTACAAATAATTGGCTTACAATCTGTTCCTGCTACAGTTAGAGGAGGTGACAGACAACAACGCCTATGTCTACGTGAAACATACTGGATCTACCGTTTGAATACATTGAAAATTTGTCTTTGTGGTTCCTTTGAACACTGTACACATTGTTTATTTTTAAATGTATGTTTGTCATATGAGAGATCTATTGATTTTATTATATATTTTTATTGTATCTTTATAACTTTATTACGTAATACTGGTCGCATTCTCTTGGTTTCCTATGTTTGATGTTTTTGTTTACTAACATAACTAATTTTAATTATCCAATTAGCTAGTGATTGGCTTGGTTCTGAATAAATAACCTTCTGGCTATCATGTCCAGCTAATCCTTCTGATGAAAGTGCCTCAGGGCACAGAAACGCGTGAAGGCTTTTACTACCATCAGACTGTGCACATAGATCAACAGATTGAACTTTTTCATAGTGGAGTGGATTTGTCATATCATTTTTCCATTATCTTTACTCATCTATATTGATCCTAGGAATTTTTCAAAGGTGGAAACTCTATTTATGGCCGATGAATCGGTAATTCACTTTGCAGCAGCGTGGTGTTTGTGGAGCCACTATCTGGGCGGCCCCTATCAGAGGGATTCCTCACAGCCGCACGTCGGCTTCACCACTAATCATCTGTGCCGATCCAGTGCGTGCCCGTCTGGTCCATACACAGTATACCATCACGACCACTGCACACTCTGACACTAAATTGCACTACAAAAGGATCTTTCATTCAGCTGACTTACTGGCAGTGTTCCCTCTAAACTGAGCAATCTGGAAAGGAGAGAGTTAAAAGGTCACTCTAATGAGGGCTCCACCCCAAAAGTTTGCATTCACAATCTGCAGGATATTTCCTAGTAAGATACAGGTTTAACTCTATCATTTCCAGATTGCTCAGTTTAGAGGGAACACTGCTTACCGGTAAAGTCCTTTTATTCTACTATACCAACATTCACCATATACACTGCAGTGCTATATTTGGACTTCGTCCTACTATATTCCATTAACAACTGTGAGTATCTGGCTATATGCTAGCACAGCAATTAACATCTATGACATTTTAGATCTCATGCTTGATAACATTTTATTATGACTTTGGGATCTTTATATGTGCACATCTGAATTGTTTCTAATGTAGATGTCAATTTATTCATCTGACATCATTGCATTTATAAGTGTTTATATTTGGTGGATTATTTCTATACATTGCTATATTGATATTAACTGTTAATGTTTTTTATTAGTTTTTGATGAATAAATGTATATATTTTTTATGTATGAGAATGCCACTTATTTTAATTATCAATTAATTTTTTAGCGCAGATTCCATCTTATATTGTAGTTCTTGTTCATTGGGTATATTCACTACCCTTGTATCTGCAACTTTGTTGTTAACAATTTTTACTGTAACCAATTAGCGCCATCAGGGATGGAGTTTTGAGTTATTTACTCTGACTCATATCTTTCTATAAACAGTAGTTACACTGGTAGAGAATAGCAGAGTGAGCCAACATACTTTATCCCATTTTCTTAGTAGCCTTCATCCATAATGGGCCTTATGAAGGGCATAAGACTGCCTAATGTGAGGAATGGGTGGAGCTATCTCATGTTTCTGGAGAACTTAACCACTGCCTATTTGTGCAGTTTCCCACTGTACCACAAGTTCACATATTTTCTGTTTTAGTCTTCTGAGCAGTTATGTACAGCTGACAGAAAGTCACGCTACCTTTTCTCAGTTAATGCTCTTTGTGTATGTTATTGTATGTCATACAGAGGTAGTGAACAAAAAATGTAAACACTGATATAAAGTCACTTAAAAAGCACTGGAGGTTCCTTTTTGAAGAGGTACAGTAGCATTCTAATTTTCATCTTCAGTTTTAATGTAGCAGGAACATAAAAAAACAACAAATAACTACATGGATAAGGTTTATACATGACAGTTTAATATATTAAACCGGTTTTGTTTGTGGTTTATAAATCGCCAAACTCTGGAGGCAATTTTTAGATCCAAACTGCCTGACTTATCAACCTGCAGTTTAGAGGCTGAAATCTCAAACCGCATCTGTGTAGCTTAACAAGGCTGCTTAACAATTTAATAACAAATTATGGTTCCTTTATAAAAGTAAACAGCCCTAGCACTATGTAGGCTATTGTGTTTGCCCCTAAAAGGTGTAAGGTTCCCCTTGGAAGCTATATTAGCGTATACTACACATTAACAATTTACCTTAATTAAAAATGTGGATTTGCAAATACTGGGCGCTTTTTTCATACTGACTGCTAACCATATATTTTACCTAACATTTATAGATTTAGAATGTGAATTCTAGTTGGAAAAGAAAATGTGCAATATTTGGAGAAAGTTCAAGACAAGACTATATTTGTCATGAAATGTGAGAAGATGAAGGCATAGTTTTCATCCATATTTCAATAATATATGGACTCCTTGGAAAAAGTAAAATAGAAATCCTAACACATTTGCTTTCCAACATTAAAAGGTATACTACTGAAAACTAAAAAAAAATAACATACTTCAGTATGAAATAGTTTCACCTCGATACACAACTTGGTGTACAGAGGATACTGGTATAATGGCTGTCTATGACAGGCATGCCACGGTACAGCCATCTTGTCACACACAGGACATACTACTAGCACAACCCACTGCACCATGCAGACCAATCAGATGAGATAGTGTGTGTTTTGTGATTGGATGGCATGGCAGGGAGTGCACACATCTTGCAATTCATAATCCATTCACAGTAGACTCAGAGAGCACACAATGTGGAGTGAAAGTGCTGAGGAGAAGGTAAAGCCTGCAACAGTGAGCTAAGGATATGTTAATGTAGAGGAGTGGGAAGGGAGGAGCAAGCCAGGGCTGGGGGCTGACAGTGCAAGGGGAGAAACACTAGACTTCAGCGGGTGAGCTAGAAAGAGATGCCTTACAAAGAGAAGGGCATGGGGACAGAGAAACACAATTGGGAAATCTGATTAGAGGAGAAATGGGTAAGTAAAAAGAACGTTACAGGGTGTAAAAAAAAAAAGAACATTGTAAAGAGAAAAGAAAGAGAAGGGGGGAAGTTAAAAAAAAAAACATCGGTGGGGGGTGGGGGCAGAGATCTGAGGAAGACATATATGATTAAAAAGGAAGAAAAGCTGAAGTCAGAAAAGAATCACCTTTGGGAGAAAAGTGAGGTAAGACAGAGAAGAGATACGGGGCTTGTATAAACAACTAAGGTTAGAAGTGCGAGCTAGGGTAAAAAAGAGTTTAGAGGCGAAAAGAGAAAGCTATTGGGAGAAAAGTGATTTTGATGACTGAAAAGGGATACACACTCAGCAGCTACTTTATAGGATACACCATTATAGTACTGGATAGGACCCCCTTTACTTTGTCCCAAGAACAGCCTGAATTATTTGTGCACAGATTCAACAAGGTGGAAACATTTTCCTAAAGATTCTAATCTATGTTAATATGATAGCATTGTGCAGTTTCTGCAGCTTTATCAGCTGCACATTCATGCTGCAAAATCTCCTATTTCACCAAATCCCTAAGGTGCTCTATTAGATTAAGATTTGGTGACTGTGAAGACCATTGGAGAACAATGAACTCATTGTCATATTCGTGGAACCAGCTTACGATGATGTCTGTTTTGTGACAACTGCTGTAAGTAGCTATTCAAATATGGGTAGACTGTGGCCACAAAGGAATGGCCATGGTCAGCAACAATACTCAGGTACACCTACAGAACTACTGCTCACTGGATGTTTGCTTTTGTGTGCACCATTCACAGTAAATTCTAGAACTGTTGTGCGCAAAAATTCCATGATATTAGCAGTTTTTGGGATACTCAAACCACCCTTCCTGGCACCAACAATCAATAGTCAAAGTTACTTAGATTACATGTCTTCCCCATTCTGGTGCTCTTGAACTTATCTGCATGCTTTTATGCATTAAGTTGCCGCCACATGATTTACTAATTATATATCTGTACTAATAAGCAGGTGTACAGATGCAGCTAATAACGTGATAACTGAGAGTGAAATAAACATGAATATAGTATTATTATCTATTTGTTTATGAATTTGCCTCAACCATACTTGACATTTATGTAAAAGTAATTTTACTACAAAATAAAGTGTCTGACACAGGGTTATTGTAGGAAATCAAGCATTTAGAACCCCCCCTTAAAAAATTCTGCTTTCCCCTGAACGGAGTGTTCAGCTGTTCAACAATGAAAGGATATTAAATAGTTAAATAGCCATTAACAGCAAAAACTGAATATTTCATATATATTCATTTCTGACTTAATATTCAGTATTTAAAATCGTAACAAAATAAACATCTTACTACAAGCAGATGTCCTGTTCTTTCTTTGGCACAGAAGTTCTGTTTTTCAAAATTAAATTTTGAATACAGATACAATAATGACATTTGACATATGTCTGTGTAAACAAACCTCCAGATTTCCACAGTAAATCAATTGTATTTTAATGTGATTTGACTGCATTCATAATTTACTTCATTAAATTTGGCATGCAAGTGATCCCAGTACAATTTATTTTTCATCAAACTTATTAGAAAGTGATGAAAAGATTACATTTTGACTATTACACAAATTAAGAGTAAAGGGTTTTTATGTCTGTTTGAAGCTCTCTCAAATTATGTTATCCTAAATAAAATTAACAAGTAGCAACATTCACAAATGGACTGTTACACTTTCACAAAACCTGCAATGTTTAAGAGCAATTTATATTTCCTATGCTGTCATATTCAATGTTCTTTGCAGATAGCAAAATTGGTGAGCATAAGACCTTGTCTAATCAGTTTTATATAAAAATATAAATACACTTAACTGTTGCCCATAATTTCTATTAATATAAAGGCAACTGTAACATGGGAGCTTCAGAAAATATGAATAAATGAGACGTACAAAGCAGACCTTTAAAAATACAATGCGAAAACATTGGTTAGTGCCCATATAAAATACACAATGGTAAGAAAGTAAGCAAAACATTACTCAGAAGAATACATTAATCAGTTAGAAAGTCCAGAAAAGGTGAACAACCACTGCAAGCCTGATCAGTTGCACTCAAAGGGCCTACATTAATATGGAGTTAGGATCATCTCATGTCCAAGCTTTCCTCCATATTTGCAACCTCTCTGTCACTTTGTGCTGCCATCCACCAGATGCTTCTCTGGAGGAGAAGTTGGGCAGAGTTAGGACATGCACACATGATTATGAGATTATTATTTCCATGCAAAGTGTGTGCCACTCTCTCACCTCCTCCATGTTCCAAATAGGTAGTGGAAGCTGGCTTTGCTTCATTTTTAAACAAAGCTACTTTGTATGAAATTATTAAATATTAGATATAGTGCCACTACGATCAAAAAATTAAGCAGTGCTGTTCTCTGTAAATTAGTACATAGAGCTCAAAGCACCTATGCCTTAGTACCCTGGTCATTGCTAAACCTATTACCTCCTTACTAAACTCTATTTATTATATGTTCAAATTCCCGAGGCATGAAAAATGACTAGAGTCACACAAGTGGTGACAAAAGCATTATTTGAAATTATAGACTTATATCTTTACTACCTATAACTATCCAAATTCATGGAAACTGTGTTAAATACCAAATTGGCAGTATGAGCGGGTCCCTTGCGATTCATTTTTAGCCCTAACATGTTTCAAAAAGGCCAGCACAGCATTGGGTTGTTTAATATATGATGCTACATATTAGACCACTGTAATCCTTTATCCAGCTGTTCTGAGGTTTGGGAACCAGCGTCTAGTATAAACGCACTGCCCGCTACCCTGTAGCTCTGGTCCATTGTCAGACCCCAGGGGGAGCCATCCACATGAACCCTGATCTGTAGTAAAGGGTCAGGGGTACCACTCCAATTGCCCAGCAAGTTCCAGGGAGTGCTCTAGCAGCAAGTGTTTACCCAAAGGAAGCGGTTCCAGGTGCCACTGAAGGAGCCTGGAAGTGGCAGCTTGATGCTCCTACAGCAGTTAATAGGGACGCATTTCGGATAAAGAATGGGGCTTTCCACTAAACAAAATTACACAATAACAAGCAAATTAAAGACACTGCCACGGAACATGGTTAGTTGACTGGTGCATTACTTCAAGATTTTGCAAAAACTTTTGACCCCGTGGACAACACACTCTCCTATTAAGCAAACTTCTGTGCTCAGGTATAGTAACAGTGGCTTCAGTACTACAATTAAGAGAATCCCAGGTTCTCTGGCTCCAACTCTAGCCACCTAGATGTTACTTGTGAGGTCTCAAGCAAAGCTCTGTTCTAGGGCCATTACTGTTTTATGTATTTATAAATGACCCAAGTACAATCTGTAAAACAGCTTCAATCTATAATTATGCCAATGATGCCATCTTGTATGCACAGAGATGTACTTCATATCTAACATTTTTCTAAGATAAAACAATGGATAATTCAAAACAAACCACTTTTGAACACTGATAGAACAGTATCTTTGCTATTAAGTGTTACGAGCCGCAGCGGTATGCCGCATCCTGGCGTAAGGTAGCAGCTGAGTGCGTACATTAGTTTCAATGCACTGTTATATTTTTGGAGGTTGTAGGGACATCCTCCAACTCCAGGGGGAGCTCTCGCATGATTCTATTTATCATTCATACATGTTCCTGGTTGTGATATGACCTATGCTAGTTCCCAGCTAGTAATTAATCACTAGCCTCCTGAGGCTGATTATCAGCCCTGTCCTCCTTCTTTCTGATTTGACCATCATAGTATTTAAGGCAGTGAGGACTGGGCCTCACTGCCGGTTATAGTTCCTGCTTTGCTGCATACTAGCCTGCTGTATCCCTTGCTCTCTGCTATCCATTGGATTCTGATTAATGTTGCCGACCCTTGCCTGGATATCTGACTACGTTTGATTGCCTGTGCCCCTTGATCTTTTGCCTGGACTCTTACGCAGCTGTGTTGCCTGTGACCTCTGACCGCGGCCTGTTTATTGGATGCGCTGTCTGCTGCCGGCCCTCGACCCTTGCCTGGACTTCACTCTGCTTTCCTGGGTTCTCCCCAGCCGGTACACATTTCACGACCCTCTGTTTGTCTGCGGCCAAGTCTGTCCCCACCACTAGGGGCTCCAGTGAACACCAGACAATCAGAGCAGACTCCGGGTTTTGATGTACTGGCTGGAGGGGTTCCTAACATTAAGGACAAAAGCTACATTTGCAATATGTACTACCGATAATCTGTTGATTAGAGCAAATAATTTATCTGACATCAGTATTTAAATCTTCATTCTTGGCTATATTGCTTGATCCTAGCCTTTCATTTGACTTTCTTAAACACACTCTGAAATATAAAATGTATTCCAAACTGTGTTTTCTCTGTAGAAACAAATTCCACCTGACTCCTATGACCAGAGAGTATATCGCACAACAGATACTAATGTCAATTATAGACTATGGTGACATAGTTTATGGTACACTCTCTCAATTCACCTTAGCAAGCTTGATACATTTTACAACTCAATCTGCATTTTGTTTTGCAGTTTAACTACAAATCACGCCATTGCCATATGCAATTTGATCTAGGCTGGCTGTTCCAGGAGTCTAAATGTAAAGTTCACTTTGCCAGTTTGTCTTTATAACACATTATGGATAAGCTATCTATCTAACTAAACAGCCTCTTTATCCCTGCAGCTACCAGCACAAATCACCTAAAACCTACCTCCAGAAGCCTGCTGTTTGTTTCTAAGTTAAAAAAGGAATCTGAACACTCTGGGCCTGATTCATTAGCGGACGTTTTGGCAGATTTGTGCGTATCACACAAAAAACCACACTACGCATGCCCAGAACCGGGAGCTATGTATGAAAAACATCAAGATACGGAAGAATATGTAAGCAAATTACTTGCGAAAACGGGCACAAAGACCACTTGCAACACCCTACGTCCTTGGCAGTAAAAAGGGGTGTGCAATGGGCGGACATCATTGTGAACTACTCAAAGTAGGCGTTTACCTCAGGATACGTATGATTTATACTCTGCTGAACTCAACAATTTAAGTAATACCATGTGTTACACTTGCTCCAGCTCGGGGTCATGTCTAATTCCCAGCCAATGTTGACAGCACTGCGTAGACACAGCTGCTGTTCTCGCCATCTGATGACACAGCGGACCATACACCTGCGTACACTTCTCTCATAACAATCCATTAGAATGACTGGTTGATGCACATTTTTATTTGTGGGTGTCTAGTGGAGTTTAGTTGGAGTCTATAGTTTGTTTTTTCATATAGTGTACTTTTATTTATCTTGAGAGGTATGTTTTCTCTTTGTCTTAGACATTGCAAAAATTTGTTGGGTTTATTTTGTCTATATAACTTATGTGTCACACTAACAATGATTCTATATTTTGAAATGTAATATGCCTGTTGAATAGTTTTTCACATGCTTCATTGTATTTTTTTGTGGGTTGTCTTTGTAGATCTTTTATGTCTTTATTTTTTTTTTTAAGTTTTTAAAACTATTAAAAACTTTCCCAAGTTAAATATTAATTTTTATTGTTTTTTTTCTCCCTCCCATCTTCAAACAGATCAGCATATTTGGATTTGGATTACTGTCTAGGAGACAAATTTATTTTCCTTTTTTGGGAGACCCCCATCGGTTGTGTTTGGCTAGGTATGTTTAGTGTGTTTTCTGTACTCTGTACTCTTGTGTACATTTGTAGTTCTCTTTCTAGAAGCTGTTTGTAAGATGCTTCTATCTCTTGTCACTTTCCCATGTTCCATAATAATTTTTTTTGTTCCCCCCTCCTCCTTCCAAAATATCAAGAATGAGCCTTATGATGGCAGAAGTTGTTGTAATTATGTTTTTACTCTTTAGTCTACAAGCCAACTACAAAGGTTGCAAGCCATGAGGTCATTTTATATATTTTCAAACTTCATCCATCAATCTCGCATATAGCCAATCCTTGAGTTGGAGGACCTTATTTACGAGCGGAAGGTGGCTGCTACTTAGGAGGACAACAGGCATCCACCCTTCCCAAACCAGTAATTGGCCCAATGACGCTGGCCCAGGGAACACATCTTCAGGCCATGAGTCAGCCGCTTTGGGATGTCACATGTTGAGGTGGTCCATCGCTATCATCTCACTCCTCGTCTCATCATGGACACTCTGCACATTGTGCAGGGTACCCTAGAGCCAATGCATCCCAATAGCAGTACTGCCATTGACCAAAATGAAAATGTTGGCGATACTGCACTTTTGCACCACTGAGTCATTCCAGAAAACAGTGGGAGTCGCGGCAGGGATGTCCCAAGCCACCTTCAGTCGAGTACTGAAGGTTGTGTTGAGGGTGTGTCACTCACCGGACTGTGAGTGCCATTTCTCCTGTGTTCAGGAACTGTGGCCGTCCGCCATCCTGAGGGTCTGCGCATGTGCAGCCCTTATGAAACCTTCAGTACCTGTTGCTTTTAATTAATTGGATGATCAGGCAACCCTCCCTATTTAAACCACCTGTGATCATTACCTAGTTGCCTGATCTTGGAGTCTCATTCCCCATGAGCCTCTGAAGGTATTCCTGTTTCCTCGTGTATTCAGCTCCAGCTGATTCCTGTCTACTACGATTGTGGTTTCCAGACCACTTCAACTCTCCTGTGTTCATCGTGTCTGCACTCAGCTGATTCCTATCTGCTACTGCTGCCGGATTCCAGACCGCCTCAACTCTCCTGTGTTCAGTGTGTCTGCTCTCCGCTGCCTCCGTTACTACTGCTGGGTTCCAGACCGTCTCAACTCTCCTGTGTTCATCGTGTCAGCTCTCCACTGATTCCTATCTGCTATTGCTGCCGGATTCCAGACCGTCTCTACTCTCCTGTGTTCATCATGTTTCCAGTTTTACTTACTACTGCTTCCTGAGTATTGCTATGATTGCCGGTTACCTTTCGTGCGCTGCACCAACCTGATTACCGCTTCCATCCTCCAGTGGTCTCTCCTCCTGCCGGCGTTCAGCCATTCAGGTATCCCTGCACTTCTCCTTGACAGCCTGCTCTCCTGAACCGCGGTATGCATACTTTCCATTGACTTTGCTGTTGTATTGCATATCCGTCTGGACTGTGTTGTGTTCATCTCCGGAGTCTTCCATCTACTGAAGCTATTGTTACTATTGACATTGTTTCCTATTACCTGGATCTCTATAGTGACTTTGTATACTTCAAGCAGCGCTTGTCAGTTATTATTGTATTGTGGTTATCATCGTGGGATCAAGTTCCGTGTGCCGCCCGTGTATCCTCTGTATTCCATTCATCTCCTCGTGCCCCTCCTCACATATATATAGCAGTGGTACAACTTGCTGAACGCAGACCACTGACTCCTGTTTCCCATTGGCACCAGTTTCAAGTATCCTCTCACATAAGCAGTGGTACAACTTGCTGTACGCAGACCACTGACTTCCCCGTTACCTACTTGCACCTGGAACCCATTCCTTCACTATAGACAGTGGTACAACTTGCTATACGCAGACCACTGACTTTCACTACCTCCTCTCTACTCCTGGACATTCCTCCTCACTATAGCAGTGGTACAACTTGCTGTACGCAGACCACTGACTCTCCTCACGTTTACTTGTCCATCTGGTTCCTCGTGTTCATACATTTAAGTCATTACCAGTTGCTGCTAGTCATAGACTTTCCTTGAGCATTCTCTCACCATCTGCTGATTCTCCTGTTCCGTTGTCACCCTGCTACCAGAGGACCATAGTACCAGCTATATTAATAACCCCACCCTTTCAGCACCTGTTATGGCCTATAAATTGATTTGAGCAGCTTCCACTTTTGTATTTGTCTGAGAGGCATGTTGGTGTCAGTAGCTGAGGGGGAGTGCTGACATTGGATTGCTATTTGGAGGCTTCTGGGGTACCTCTTTGGTAAGTTAGCTCTCAATTTAAAAACACATATGTATGGCCCAAATATAGGGACTCTCATTGTTTAGAGTAGGACCATCCTATATGCAAAAGCGCCTTGGCGTGGCAGGATGGCTTAAACATACATTTGCAAATGTGTGCAACAAAGACTTTTGCATTTTTATCTACAGTAGAAATGGCAGATCTGTTGCTGGCTATAGCAGTGTGCTGGGGAAAAAATGTTGTGTGTATGTTCCTTGCAGGATAACCCCACCCTTTCAGCACCTGTTATGGCCTATAAATTGATTTGAGCAGCTTCCACTTTTGTATTTGTCTGAGAGGCATGTTGGTGTCAGTAGCTGAGGGGGAGTGCTGACATTGGATTGCTATTTGGAGGCTTCTGGGGTACCTCTTTGGTAAGTTAGCTCTCAATTTAAAAACACATATGTATGGCCCAAATATAGGGACTCTCATTGTTTAGAGTAGGACCATCCTATATGCAAAAGCGCCTTGGCGTGGCAGGATGGCTTAAACATACATTTGCAAATGTGTGCAACAAAGACTTTTGCATTTTTATCTACAGTAGAAATGGCAGATCTGTTGCTGGCTATAGCAGTGTGCTGGGGAAAAAATGTTGTGTGTATGTTCCTTGCAGGATAACCCCACCCTTTCAGCACCTGTTATGGCCTATAAATTGATTTGAGCAGCTTCCACTTTTGTATTTGTCTGAGAGGCATGTTGGTGTCAGTAGCTGAGGGGGAGTGCTGACATTGGATTGCTATTTGGAGGCTTCTGGGGTACCTCTTTGGTAAGTTAGCTCTCAATTTAAAAACACATATGTATGGCCCAAATATAGGGACTCTCATTGTTTAGAGTAGGACCATCCTATATGCAAAAGCGCCTTGGCGTGGCAGGATGGCTTAAACATACATTTGCAAATGTGTGCAACAAAGACTTTTGCATTTTTATCTACAGTAGAAATGGCAGATCTGTTGCTGGCTATAGCAGTGTGCTGGGGAAAAAATGTTGTGTGTATGTTCCTTGCAGGATAACCCCACCCTTTCAGCACCTGTTATGGCCTATAAATTGATTTGAGCAGCTTCCACTTTTGTATTTGTCTGAGAGGCATGTTGGTGTCAGTAGCTGAGGGGGAGTGCTGACATTGGATTGCTATTTGGAGGCTTCTGGGGTACCTCTTTGGTAAGTTAGCTCTCAATTTAAAAACACATATGTATGGCCCAAATATAGGGACTCTCATTGTTTAGAGTAGGACCATCCTATATGCAAAAGCGGCTTGGCGTGGCAGGATGGCTTAAACATACATTTGCAAATGTGTGCAACAAAGACTTTTGCATTTTTATCTACAGTAGAAATGGCAGATCTGTTGCTGGCTATAGCAGTGTGCTGGGGAAAAAATGTTGTGTGTATGTTCCTTGCAGGATAACCCCACCCTTTCAGCACCTGTTATGGCCTATAAATTGATTTGAGCAGCTTCCACTTTTGTATTTGTCTGAGAGGCATGTTGGTGTCAGTAGCTGAGGGGGAGTGCTGACATTGGATTGCTATTTGGAGGGCCATACATATGTGTTTTTAAATTGAGAGCTAACTTTTGTACCAGCTATATTACTCTGGTAAGAACATCATCTGGTGATATCCTGGGCAAAGACTCCTAGTGCCCGTGACAGGGTGTTCCTATTGCGGCTCAGGCAATTTATCTATCTGCCACTCAATGAGGAGTCACTTGTGCCCATAAAGCGGCAGTTTGCGACTATAGTCGGCTTTACGCACTTCATAGGGGCAGTAGATGGGACACATGTAGCCCTGGTAATGTCAGATGAGAATGCTTCCATTTAATTGAATAGGAAGCATTTCCACTCAATAAATGTCCAGTCTATATGTGACCCATCGCTCCTGATTCGTGATCTGGTTGCCGAATTGGGGGAGTGAGTATCCATGACTTCTTCGCTTTCAGGCAATCAGGGACGTGGCACAGATTACAAGAAAGGCAAGGGGGTGCGAAGCCACATGGAGACGTTTGGCTGCTCGGTAATTTACATTCCATTTTGTCATTATGTATTAATAACCTTTTGGTGTCATTCATGACCTTCCTATACGCTGTAGTGAGAAACTGAAGTTTGTCCTCGGATACTAGATCTCACCATTCTGTCATACTGTGCATGTTACAATGCAAGGGGTGGTTTTTTGTTGTGGTTTAATTACCAATTAACAAGACTCATGTCAGTTTAGTAAATTTACTAAATTAAAAACTGACATGATCTGTGACAATATCCCACCAAAATATCAATATGTAGACAAATTTTAAAGGTTGTTACTTTTCCAGGGACAGATGCTTAAGCAAAGGTGCAATTAACCAAAATATATATTTTTTTATTTTAAATCAAAATTTGCACCTAAGGCTGAAAAACATACTAGTAGGTTATTGGCTGCTATTAAAATGCCTTTACTCTGTGTGTGTGTGTGTGTGTGTGTGTGTGTGTGTGTGTGTGTGTGTTAGGGAATGTAAACTGTGAGCTCCAACTAGGCAGAGACTGATGTGAGTTCTTTGTACAGCGCTGCAGAATTAGTGGCGCTATATAGATAAACAGATGCTGATGATGATAATTCATTAACGAATGTAAGCAATCAACCAAAAAAAAAGAAAAAGATGGTTTGCCAATAGAGCTTTAGACGGTAATTTGATATTTAGCACTATACCAGTCCCACCATATGATTTTAGCAAATTCCATAAGTATATTTCTGTTTGTTTTTGAAGTCTGAACTAATGTCTGATCACTTTGTCTTTCTTCTCACCCTACATAGGAGATAACGCCGACCCGTTCTGCCCTGTGCTCCTCACTCCTCCCACACACAGAGCCTGAAGTCATGTACAATTGGCGTATACAGCCACGAGATCGGTTGTGGAGCATACATTCGGAGTGTAAATGGCCTGCTTTCGGTACCTTGACCAATTTAGTGGGGCAATGATGTATGTGCCGAAGAAAGTATGCAACATCGTTACTCTGCGTGTGGTGTTCCACAACATTGCCATCAGGAGTGTGGCTCCAGGGGTGGAGACCGCGGTTGCTGGGGAGGAGGAGGTAGAGGCAGACCCCAGATCTCCTGAAACAGTGGAGGCAGATGGCTTCAGGCAATATGTCTAAGAGACCTATTTTTAAGGTAAGCAGTTTATCCAATCTGGTCAAAAACACACTATTTACAGTCAAGTTCATAAATATTGGGACATTGACACATTGCTATCTCTCTGATGGGTTTGTGTTGATTTTTCAGCCTAGTGATGGCTTGCTTCACTGACAGTGGTAGCTCTTTGGATCTCATATTGAGAGTCCACAGCAACAGATTCCAAATGCAAATGTCACACCTAGAATCAACTCCAGACCTTTTACCTGCTTAATTGATGATGCAATAATGAGGGAATAGCCCACACATGTCCATGAAATAGTTTTTAAGTCGATTGTCCCATTACTTTGGGTCCCTTAAAAGTGGAAGGCACCTGATTTGGATGTAAATACCCTCAAATTAAAGCTGAAAGTCTGCAGATAAAGCACATATTGTTAGTTTCATTTCAAATCCATTGTGGTGGTGTATAGAGCCCAAAATATGAGAATTGTGTCGATGTCAAGAAATGTTTTTGTGTTTAATTTCAAACCGTGTATTATTGTACAAAACTCAAGCAGATCTAAATGTACACATCAAAATAAAACAATACATATCATCAACTTGCGGAGTCGTCAGTCGCAACTCCTCGAGGAACTGAGGTCTGACATTCGCAGATTTGCGTTCTCTAGTAATTTCACTTTTACAATTAAAGTGAAAGCTTGACTGTTAGGTTTGTTTGTTGCTATGCTCTAACGAATACCCCATTCATACTGCACCAAAAACCCGGGTTTTTGCCAGGGCAAGCCCAGACGAACCACGTTGAGGTGCAGTATGAATGGTCCCAGATCTAATTCTGACCTGGGAATTAGACTCAGGTCTTTTGATGGGGTAATTCCCGGCTCTGCCACGGGAAGCCTGCACTATGAATGGTGCGACCCGGGTTTTTCAACCCGGGTCTCACAGACACAATGTTAAAATATAAAAAAAGGAAAAAAAAACATCACAAGAGGAGCCATTCAGAGCTCCTCTTGTGATGGTGACATGGAGACCCCGGGCAAACCCGTGTTCAGTATGAACGCGGTCTAGCCGGGATTTTGACTCCCCTCTGCCCCCCTCTGTCCCACGGCAATATCCCGGGTTCATATACCTGGGATATTGCCTGGGTGGCAGTATTAAAGCGGTATAATGCTTAATTAGACAAACTACAAGGCCTCACCTGTCAATTATTCTGCCATCAACCATATCCTGTGTTAATAATATTTCAGATTCACTATGTGATGTTATTTTCCAGCCAGGTCAAGTCCCTCTGTAAGTGTTGAAGAGATTATTGATTTAAGCCACTGAATTGTCAATGTGTTCAAATGGATATTCCTTACATTATCTGACTGTTTGTATGTAACTGTGAAACAAAGACACCCTTTTGTCAACTGTGTCAAATTTATTCCAAAAGACCGTCTAACCCAGCTCCGTCTCAAGCAGCTGAAGTACCGAGGAGGTGCTGCCAAGGAGCAGGCTCAGGAGCGCACCAATTTATATCATTGATGTACTGATTTTTGTATTGGTATGTATTTTATATGGAAATGTATTGATTTCTGAGACAGTATGTCATAATTATGGTTTTATAACTTTTCTAGAGGAAATCCCAATTAGTCTAATTAAACCTTTTTCATCTGTGAGTGACCTACAGGTCTTTTTAGCCTGAAAGTACAGCAGGGGGCCGTTACCATGTCTTGTTAAAGAGACAGATCGGACACCTCTGAACAATGTAGACAGCAAGTTTTAGGAAATCACAGATTAATGTAAATTTTGTTAAAGTTTAAACTGCATTAGCTCCAAGGTTAGAGGATATATTACATCCTAATAGTAATTATTAAATGTGATATATCAGACCACCTGCCCACATGAATGTCAGAATCTGTATAAAAAGAGCACTGTTTGACCATATTAATGTATCATTTCATCTGCAACATCTGGAAAGATACCACAATCTGGCATGTAACTATCCTTATAAGGGTTACTAAAGCTAATAGAACATCACAGCTTCAAGATTCTGCTTTGACGTCTACTTACCTGCAGCAATTCCTGTGACTTACAGATTATGCCAATCTTATCCATTATCCGGCTGTTCTGATGATGGATCCCAGCATCCAGTACCTACACTCTCCCACTACCCCTTCTCTAAAGAAGAAGTCAGGTGTACCAGCCCAAGTGACCAGCAAGGGGGTACACTAGAACCGAGAGTTACCCAGAAGGAAGCGGTTCTAAATGCCGGCGAAGGAGCCTAGTGGTGACAGCAGCAAGCCCCTCCTACTGCTTTTAGAGGGGTACAATTTTGGATAAAGAAAGGGGACAGTAGCAAGGCAAGCCCAGCCTGTCCCCAGCAACATCAACAGGGTGGCATAGGAGGTCCATTCTTTCACACATGTATTCAAAATGGATGTTTTTCTACTTATGTAAAAATTAAAAATAGACAATAATTGTTAGCACAAGTATTCATCTCTTTTGCTAATATACACCTTAATGAACCCTGGGTCAATTCACTGTACTCAAAGGGAACAATTAATTTATTGACGTTCACCAGCGTACAATTAAAATGTTTCAATTGATTTTAAAAAAAGATACCTGTCTGTGAGTGGTTCCACTGTGGGTTAGTGTATATGCAAACAAGAAATAATCAGAGGAACACTAAAAGAATATTATAAAGATGTTTTATATCAACAAACACAGTTCATAGTAAATTTGTCAAGTTCATAAAGAAGGGGAGAGAATATGGCACAACTGTGACCAGGTTGTCCTCCAAAACTAAGCATCCATGCAAGAAATGCACTTTTCATACATAACAATACAATAGCAATTCTTGAGTTATAGTTTTCCATTGCAGAGACAGGTGGAACAGTGCATGTCACTTCACAAACCTGTGCTTTATGGGAGGGTGGCAAAGTAAAACCATTGTCGAAGAAAACCTTCTATCAGGACAATATTTCTTAAGAACTAAGTCATTCAAGATTTGATTTGTTAAAAAAAAAAATGAATGGATCAAACGGAAGGGAACCCAAATTTTTCACAAGCCACATTCACTATTACTTTTTTTCAATCTATGACATTCATTAAATAAATAGTAATGGTGCATTAAAACATGTTGGGTCTGATTCATTAAAGAAAGGAAAGCAGAAAAAGGAGTAACTTTGCACCTTGGCAAAACCCATGTTGCATTGGAGGGGGAGGTAAATTTAAAACGTCTGGACAGATTTATAATTGGAGAAAGGCATGTCCTAGATCAACTTTAAATCTCAGTGTAAAAATAAAGCTATCAAATATTTGTGTCCTACATGAAAAAATAGCTAGTATTTAACTTATGTGCAAAATAATAAAGAAATTTGCACCCCTTCCAATGCAACATGGTTTTGCCAAGGTGCAGAGTTACTCTTTTTTTTGCTTTACTTTCTTTAATGAATCAGACCCGTTATATTTAAACCATTGAATACAAAGGACGAGTGGAACATATCCTTAACATGACCCCCTAAAGTGCTAAGGACGAGTCCCACTCATTCTCTGCATTTAAAGAGTTAAGAAAATCCATAGATCCCTTTCCACCCACCATGATCCTGTAGGTTTCTAACACTGACAGAGAAAAGGAATCTATTTTTGATCAGCAGCAATAAATATATGATGATCCCACAACTGCTCCGCACAGGGGTGAGAAAAGCCCCTTGGATGTGGGCAACAGAGGATCATTCAAGAATAACACCTATGCAGAGAGCTTGTGAGGAAGGGTTTATTCCCATGTACTCAACAGAAATAGAGTTGTCAGGTAGTTAACTTCTGCTGGCTGGTGAGAATATAATTAGTTCTGTTTTTAAAAGATTGAATTTGAGGTGCCGAGAAGACATCCAAGTTGAAATGGCAGAAAGACATTGTGTAATGTGGGCCAACACAGATGGTTATAGATCTGGGGCCTGATTCATTAAGGATCTTAAATGAAGAGGTATCTTATTTCAGTCTCCTGGACAAAACCATGTTACAATGCAAGGGGTGCAAACTAGTTTTCTGTTTTGCACATAAGTTAAATACTGACTGTTTTTTCATGTAGCACACAAATATCAACTTTAAATTTCAGTGTACAAATAAGCTATCAAGTATTTGTGTGCTACATGAAAAAACAGTCAGTATTTAACTTATGTGCAAAACAGAAAACTAGTTTGCACCCCTTGCATTGTAACATGGTTTTGTCCAGGAGACTGAAATAAGATACCTCTTCATTTAAGATCCTTAATGAATCAGGCCCCTGGAGAGGATAGATAAATTTGGGTATCAGCCGCATAAAAATGATACTGAAATTCAAAGGAGAAGAGAATAGAAGGTTTATAGATAGAGAAGAGCAGAGGACCAAGGACTTAGACTTGTGTTGGTCCAATTGATAAAGGAAGCGCATAGGTGGATCTATTGAAACAAATAATGAAAGAGTGGTTAGATAGTTAGGGTGAGCACCAGGATAGGATAGTACCCTGAAGACCTAGGGATTGTATGAGAAGAGATTGGTTAATAGTGTGAAATGCAGCAGTGAGATCCAGGAGAATTAGAAAGGAGCAATGGTCTTTAGATTTAGCAGTGATAAGATCACTTAACCACCTTATTCAGTGCAGTGTCTGTGGAGTTTTGGGAGTGTAACCCTGACTGAAGAGGGTAAAATGTTTGCTTTTAGCTGTTATTTTAATCAAATTAATTAACTGGGGATTGCACTCACCAAGAAAATGGAAAACCTTTCATCAGGCCAACTACCCTCCTCTGATCAATTGTATCAAAAATGATCTGGATTATTGGGATAAGCGTCTGGTATCTTGGATTAGTCATGTCTCCTCAATAAAAATGAACATCTTACATAGATTGTTATACCTCTTTCATGCCCTATTAGAATCTCCCCCTCGACCCTCTTTGTTACAAAAATCAATTATGAACTTTATATGGTCCGGTAAGCGATTCCAGCTCGTACACTACAAAGATCCACCTGGGCATCCCTAGAATGCGCAAGAACTATTATGAAGCCCATCTAGCTTAATGTGTGCCCCTGGAACCAGAGTATGCGAGGATATAAAATTGGCAGTGATGGGTGGCTTCCTGATTTGCTCTTCTCTCTGGCTGCCCCAATAGGGAGGCCTATGGCTTCGTGCACACATCCTGTGTTCAAAGTCTCTCTGACTATCTGCTCTCCCTGTAATAGACTGGCCAACCTGTCCTCATCTCCCTCCACAGTCATGTCCCTATGGGGTAATCCATCTTTCCCCCAGGTCTTTCCAGCCACATGTTCTATGTGTGGGCTGGGGCAGAGGTCCTACTCCTAAACAACCTCTCTAAGACAGATATTTTTCCCCCAATTCTCTGAATTAGCTGATTTCCCTGGCCTCTGGAAGGGGCAATTTCTGCAGGTTAGACACTTCTTCCAATCTGCTACATTCCAATCAATTGGACAGTCCCACCACAACAGTTCAAAACCTCTGCCCCTCTAGCCAATCTTCTAAAGCCCTAATCTTCATGTTATACAATGCTTTCCTTTCTACCTCAATCAGAGGCAAGGACCTATTCCAAATGATATGGGAGGCTGACTGTGAAGATACCGGGTTTATCTAGCCCAATTCTACCCACTTCACTCTGGTTGGCCACCCACGGGTGCCTTCCTAAGCCAGGAAAGCCTATCCAGTACCTTCTAAGATTTTTATTAGTCACTCAGGCAAACGCAGTTAGAATAGTACAACAGTACATTTATTGTAACAAAAACAATCACTAGATTATTATATACACACAGTAAATAAATGGCAGGTAGTTTACCACATTATCTGTCCCTTACCCCACTAGCTTAAGGAGTTTCAGTCACCTGGCTGTCCGGACTTGACGACCCGTGGATCTGCAGATGTATTTCACTGGTAGAGAACGGCAACTCTTAAAACCAGCCACCATGCAGCTTCCAGTGCCAGAATGAATATCTCCTCCCCCTCTGGAGTGGCTCCTTATATCTACGGTCTAATTTGCACATAGACTAGACTGGACTAGTCTTGTGAGAAAAATGGACACTAACTAATTTTCTCCTCTAGTGTCTTGCAACCTGAACCCTACCCATAACCCCCTGGCTTCACTTTAAGGACAATGAATAAGAACCTCATTGCCACATCACCAATATACAAAAACAATATACATATTTACGTTGAGCTACAATGTCCCCTTATCCACATGTAATTAGACACTGCAGTCGTAGTCTGTTGAGCTGGGGAACAAATGCAAGGGCTAAAATAAGTACTTGCTATAATCCACATTATGTGAGAAACGAGGAACAGGATGGTTACAGTGTCATCAAACTCGTTTCGTCCCACTGACCTTGGACAATTCAAGTCTGATATATATGAATGAGTTTCAAAATGCTCCATCAATGTTCGCATTAAAAAGAATGCATATTAAGAAGTCCATAGATGGCATTATGTTATAACTAGGCTTTATGACATTTTCCTGAATTCCTTGGACGCTTGCTGGAGGATTCATTCTAACCCCCCTTCCACATGGTCTACCTCACCTCCCTCCCTGCTTACTCTTTCATGCCCCTTAACCCACCTGATCCTCATCTTACCCCCTCTCCTAGTTACTAGTAAAAAGTTGTAATTTCTAATTTGTATTCATACTTGGTTATTTTGGTTGAAGCCTTATACCCATTTCTGGCTGGATGTTTCATCATCATCAGCAGCAGCTATTTATATAGCGCCACTAATTCCGCAGCACTGTACAGAGAACTCAGTCACACCAATCCCTGCCCCATTGGAGCTTACAGTCTAAATTTCCTAACATATACACACACAAAAAGATAGAGAGAGACTAGGGTCAATTTGATAGCAGCCAATTAACCTACTAGTATGTTTTTTGAGTGTGAAAGGAAACCGGAGCACCTGGAGGAAACCCACACAAAAACTGAGAACATAAACACCACACAGAAAAGGCCATGGTCGAGAATCAAACTCACGACCCCAGTGTTGTGAGGCAGAAGTGCTAGCCACTAAGCCACCATGCTGCCCAATGTTTGTATCTATTTCCTGACTATAACCTTTATTTGTGTTGTTTTGCAATGTTTCCAATAAACAGTATTTAAAAGAAAAAGAAAAGAAAGTTTTGAGGTGAATGAAGGCAGTTATCTCAAGAAGCTTGGAGGGGCATGGGAACCTAGAGATGGGATGGTAATTTGAAAGACAGTTTGGTCAGAATTTAGTTTTTTTTTTTAGAATAGGAGTAATCACTGCATGCTTGAATAATTACGGAAAGATACCAGTATAGAGTAGGAGATTACAGATTTTAGTTAAGGATGGATAAGAAGACAGTGGGTACTTCGTTTTCATTTGTGGGATCAAATGAAGAGAGGGTGCCAGAGGGAGTAGGAAATTCAGCAGGTTGTTTGTCAAAAAATCTGACCATTTCATGTCAGATTTTACCAGTCCTGTAATTGAAAGTAGGAAGCAAGATCTTGGGCACTGATAGTCAGTGTCGGACTGGGGCATGAAGGGCCCACCAGGGGTCTGCAACACTAGGGGCCCACCAGAGGGGGTGTGGTCAGCCATCATAGAGGCGGGACCAGACACTAGAGGGGGAGTGGTCAGTCCACGAAGGACAGCTAGCACCTAAGTGTAGTATATAAAGCATACAGTGTGTGTATAAAGATTACAGTCTTGAACTGCCCCCCCTTAGATTGGGCAGAACAGTCACCAAAAAGCAGGATTGTCCCACTAGACCAGGCTTGGCTAACCTGTGGTACTCCAGGTGTTGTGAAACTACAAGCCCCAACATGCTTTTCCAATATATAGCAGCTTATTGCTGTAAGGATATGCTGGGACTTGTAGTTTCACAACACCTGGAGTACCACAAGTTAGCCAAGCCTGCACTAGACTCAGAACATTTGACAGACTGTCCTACCTGTTGTTGTCACTTTTACCACCTGTGGCTGCTGGTTTCTTTAGTTGCGTCTTGTCGGGATCCAGGAATGTTGAGGGCCCTATTTGGAAAAAATAATGGGTACATTTAGAAACGCCAATCATCCCTGCCATTAATTCAACAGCACCCACATTAAATTATAGACCCAAACCACCTCATCATTAAAGGTCCCATCACCCCCTCCCTATAGTGTTCTCTGTGCAGCCCCCCCTCACTATAGTTTAGTATAGTCAGCCCCCCTATAGTTTAGTATAGATAGGCAGCCCCCTATACCACATAGCAGTGCCCCCAAAACAATGTTATGCCACACAGTAGTGACCCAAAGTTATGCCACATATGCCCCCAATGTTATGCCACACAGTAGTGCCCCAGAGTTATACAACACAGCAGTGCCCCAAATGTGTGGCCACATAGTGCCCCCATTGTTATGCCACACAGTAGTGCCCCAATGTTATGCCACATATGCCCCCAAAGTTATGCCACACAGTAGTGCCCCAATGTTATGCCACACAGTAGTGCCCCAATGTTATGCCACACAGTAGTGCCCCAGAGTTATGCCACACAGCAGTGCCCCAAATGTGATGCCACATAGTGCCCCCATTGTTATGCCACACAGTAGTGCC